>NW_007259689.1:1317303-1328102 GCF_000164805.1 Carlito syrichta | reverse complement strand
CTCCCCGCCATCCGCCTGGGGATGACGTCCCACGCCTGCGGCCCCAGGCCTTGGGGAAGGTCAAGGTGTTAAGATGGGAGCTGGGGGTGGGGGTCGCAGGGACACGACATCAATAAGGGTAGCTGATCTCAAACCAGGCAAAGTGGGGACCAAAGGGAGGCCCGAACTTTACCTGTACGATGACCACCTGTATACCTGAACATTTACCATACTACTATAAGGGGATTGGCAGTAGCAGGATACTCGGGTTGGGGGGGGGGGCGGCACAACAGCAATAAGAGTACCTGATCTCAAACCAAGCGAAGTAGGGACCAACGGGAGGCTCGAACTTTACCTATACTATGACCATTTGTATACCTAATCCTGAATTGTACCCCACATCTTTAAAATAAAATTTAAAAATGAAAAGATGGGAGCTGGCTCCAGGAATTCATCAGGGCCCCGAAAGTCCTCTGGCCCGAGTGGAGGCGGCTTTCCCAAGGAAGCGAAGAGCCACTTGGTGTGAGGGGCTCCTAGTGAAGGCAATTACTGGGTTGAAGCCTCAAGGCTGGAACGAGTGAGGTGTACAGTTTTGTTCTAAGCGCTTAGCACTTACTCCTGCCTACAAGCCCATGAGGAAACTGAACAGCAGAGAAGTTAAGTAGTCTGTCCAAGGACGCCCAGGGGTAAGTGGGAGGACCCAGATTTAAAACAGAGCCCTTGCTTTTTTAACTGCGCTAATAGCTGCTTACCTGACGTTTGCTATGTGTTCCACCACTGCAATCCCTTGTCAGATCCGTAACAGGCAACTCAGACCAATCACAGATTCATCAAAGCTCATCGTCCTCACCTGTACAAGTCTGTAGAGATGACTGCTATCGGGTAATAGTTCAAATGTCCTCTTTATTCCCCCTCCTTCATTCCAGCCTCACAGTGGGAATTTGCATGAAAATACTTAGGGCTTCTGAGAGTCTAAATCAGACAAATGTTTTATTTACCAGTAAGCGCATTAAAAATTAATAAATATGTATCATGATGAAACTAAAAAAAAGAAGAAGAAACATGCATTCTAAAAGAACTCCCTATCAGTCATAAGCAGAACTTGAACAATTACCATAATACTGTAAGAAAAGGATTGGCAAGTAGTGGGAAACTGCTGGGGGAGGGGGGCACACCTCATCAACAGGGGTACCTGCATAATGAATATTTGTATACCTAACCCTGAATTGTACCCCTCATCTTTAAGATTAAAAATTTTAAAACTCCCTAAATAAACTTGCCATTTGTGTTGACCCTGGTTGGGGAATTTTAAAATGTAGCTCTAATTTAACATTGATATATATTAGAGTATGCCACATTATAGCAGACTTGGGCTACCATTTTAAATGATTTCCTCCACCAAACTTGGAAACTGGTCACAAGAAATATCAGGAAAAAGTTGTAAGGCTTTAATTAATTTATACCCAAGGCTAAAGTTATGAAAAGCTTCTCATAATCTCTCTCTTAAATATAAAATCTAAGATTAAGTTTGCCAAATACCAACTTTATTCCTCTTGAAGAAGCCCAGTGTACGCATTGTAATTGAACAGGACAATCTGGTATGTCCCCTTAAATTCATATTTGTCCAAAAGACAGACAGGGACCAAAGAAATATATTATGTGTGTGTGCATACACACACACACACAAAGGTGCACCCCAAATTACGCATTTTTAAATACACGTTTTAAGAAAGGAAAAAACTTTTAAAATTGCAATACTTGATAAGATGAATACAAGTCATGTTTCACTTCTGCAATTACAAGAGGTGCTCAAAGTGGTTACGTTACCATCAGTGTCCAGACACTTCTGGTTTCAGCAAACACCTGTTAATGTGTGTGCGTGTGTGTGTGTGTGTGTGTGTGTGTGTGTGTGTGTATATACATATATATATATGCATATGTATATATATATTTGGCACCCCCAGCATATATATGCATACATTACATACACACACAAACACACACACACACAGATCCCTAGGAGGCTTGGCTTTAAGTAGGAGTAAAATGAACAATGCATTTGCTGCTAGATAGACATACTATAAGAATGTCTGTCCTGGGAACAGTGGCCTGTGAATCCTCTGGGCCATATCACAGTCCCAGTCCCAGTGTCCATTCTTTTTTTCCTTGGCATGGTTAGAGAGATATTATGGTGTCAGCAGTGCCCACCATGCACTGGGTAACAGACATTAACCTCATGTGTCCCATCTGCAATGATAACACAAGGTCAGTCAAGAATCAGTGCCAGCTTGGGTTTTTATTTATCTATACAAGGCCTCTAGGGTTTAATCTAAATTTGAAAAAAATGTTATGACCTATAAACTAAGCAATAGATCTGAAAACACAACCCACAGATTCCGTCCCAAGAGTTGTTATATTTGATTTTCTTCCTTACACCAGCCTCATTGTTCCTATTCATGAATCTACTGGTGTACCCTACACATCTAATGGAATGATCCCAAATTACAGCTAAAATCTGTTCTTCTTCCTGATTTGTTGCCGAGCAATGAAAGATAACTACATCTGAGATTGGGAAACAGCAGCTGCTCATGCATTTCTTCATTAAATAAACATTGGGATACCTGCTGGTTGAAGCCATTTTGGGGTTTGGATGTAAATGGTTCTTTAAAACCTTTCCCATATGTTGGCTTCTATTAAATTCAACAACTTTGCTCTGGCTGCCTCTAAATCAGAGGTTATTAAATCCTTATTAAAACTTGAAAATGTTCTAAAGTAAAACTGTAATGCACACTTGCAAAGAAATGATAAACTGCCATTTTTTAGTAAGCAATTTTAGAAATTATGTACATACTAGACTAGGACCAGAAGGTCAAGTCACTCAGAAAATTTATGATACCCACCTAGATGGTTTTTGTTTAAATTGCCCAGCTAAATGAGAAGTGGGAATAGATTTCGTTTAAATTATTTACTTTGTATCACCTTTTAAAACTCTCAAAATTCTTAGTAAACCACATCATTTTCAGAAATTGTACGGTTTGACAATAACTACCAAGATAATCACCCTCTTGCAGGAGGTGATGATAGCAAGTTAATGAATGTCATTATTGAAAATAAGAATGTTATCACTGTGAATTGTGCATGTTAGCATAAGCTTTAAAAGATTTTTGAAAAGCATGATTGATCACTGTGAAACTATGAGTTTATGGCCAATGGTGGATTTAAAATATTAGAGTATTAGGATATGAAGCGGATTCAATGTGGATTATCTAGGATGTGGGTGGTAGTTACCTAGAGGAGTGTAAGGTAGAATAGATTATATGATATATTCTGGATTTATCTGTAGGCAGACTGGACAACTGGGGCTCCAGGTACCTTCTTTTCCACTCAACTGGGTTTTTCCCTCTTTTATGTAAGGGTGCAGTCTTTTTTTTTTTTTTCTTCCCCGATTTGAAGCATTTCCATTTCCTCCATTGTATTTTAAGTAGGCAAACAGAAATTGGAATACTGAGAGAATTTTCTAGATGATTCTCAAGAACAAATATCTTCCATGAAAGGAGAACTCCTGTAGCCTGACTCCTTACATGGGCTGCTGGCACTGATGGAACTGACCTCATGCCTTCTTTGGCCTGAGCAGGCATTAGCTTATTAAAGGCCTGCTGTGAGTGGGAGGAGGATCCTGAGGAACTGGATGCAAGTGCCTTTTGGGCTTCTTTTTTCCTCTTCCGTGTGTGTGTGTGTGTGTGTGTGTGTGTGTGTGTGTGTGTGTGTGTGTGTGTAAAGTAGGAGACGTGTTTCTGAGTTAGTAAGGGGCAAGAGAGAAGGAAGGGAGAAAACTTCAGTTCCTCGGCCATGAGTTTGCATCACAACCGCCATTTTGGCTGAGCAAGCTTGGTTTTCTCATCTAAAAAATGGGAGTCAACCTGATCCAGATATTCCTTCTCTGGTCTATCATTCTGATGCTTAAAGAACCAGCCCCTGACAAAACCCAGATACTTCTTCCCTGGTCACAGACTCAGATACATGGTTCTAGAATGTAACTTCAATCTGAAGCTTTAAGTGAGTGCTTCAGCACTCATCCTTTGAGCTCTATTTATAGAACATAGTGCACAACACATAACGGCTTGACATTTTTCTGTTAATCCATCGAGCCTCTGCTCTCATCAACAATGACAGTAATCAAATGGCTTTTACTGTATGTACCAAACATCTTTAAATTCCCAAACAGAAATTTTATAAGCGACTATTTGATGGGATGGATGGATTCCTGAAAGAAGTTATGTAAAACAGACTTCAATGGTGAACAAAATTCTACCATTCTATTTATTTATGTAATGATTTCAGATATGCTTTGATGATTTATCCTGATTGGAAGTGACTAACAAAATTTCAGTTTTCTACTCTTCTTCTCTCTTACTTAATAGATTTCATGGATGCCATAGGTATATCTAAAATAAATATCAGGGTAGGCCAGTGGCTGATGCCTGTGATCTCAGCACTTTGGGAGGCCAAGGCAGGAGGATTGCTTGAGTCCAGGAGTTCAGGACCAGTCTGGGCAACATAGCAAGCAAGACCTCTACAAAAAATCAAAAACTTAGCTGGGCATAGTGGTGCACACCTGTGGTTCAGCTACTTAGAAGGCTAAGATGAAAGGCTCACCTAAGCTCAGGAGGTCAAGGCTGCAGTGAGCTGTGGCTGTGCCACTGCACTCCAGCCTGGGTGGCAGACCCTGACACAATTAAAATAAAAAGTATTAGGAGTAAGAGAGAGGACAACAGAACAAAATATTAAACATATTTAAATAGGCATTGTTTTAGATAATTATGATAAATAGTTATGTCTTCCCTTCATGACTTTTCTATTTTCAATTATCTTTTTGAATTTTAGAACATACTTTTAAAATTAAACTATCACTTAGTGGACATATTTTTAACCATATAAAATGCAAAATTGTTAACAAGATAGCATCAAAAGAGTGACATAAAGGTCATTCAGAAAGTTACATATTGAGTAAAATGTTTAGTACCTGACAACAAGATGTATTAAAGACAAATGAAGAGAAGTAAAATTTCTTTCTGAAATTCCAACTGCCATTTTAAATATTACATGGTGAGTGTGTGTCCAAAAATGGCAAATTATTTTAGCTAATAAAGAGTACTTAAATAACTGTAGCCACAGCCACGTGCTTCATTCAAAACTAATAAAGCCAGTAAGTTAATAACAATAATTAACTCCCACTGTACCATATTCTCTCTTATAGATACTTTGTAACATACATTTGAGATGTAATGAGTTTGGAAAAGCAAAGCACAGAAAAGAGACGATGTTTGTGATGGATTTAGGGGGAAATGTTGTATCAAGAAAAATAAATGTATTTGCTGCATAATTGGGTATGGCCCCACAAGATCTGTACGCTCATGAGGACACATCAGGTCATTAATTCCCGAATGGCCAAGAACGGCAAGCATGGCTTCTCTCAGAAGAACCAGAAAAGTCTTCAAGAACCTTTTGAAATACCTGCTTAACAAAAAACATTTGAATGCAGGGATTATCAAAATGAAAACATTTTTAGGCGAAGGGTCAAAAGGTTCAAAAGATGAAGGAATTAATCCAGGATAGTGAGCAGGAAGTGACACATAACTTATGCTGAATAAATCATTTTTTTTAATAGTAAAGAGGAAAAATTCAAAATGCCCTCATTCACTCAGGAATCATTTCAGCTAACACCCGGAAAGGTCTCTGGAGGTAGTGAGTTAATATCCTTTTGGGGTTTCTTTTTGCTGTTTCTTTTGGGTCCTTTTGTTCTTCTTTTACAAAAGGCCATTTGTCAAGTTCAAGACTATGGAGGACACAGTGCCAGTGGGTGTTGCTGTTGTTGTTGTTGTTGTTGAGAAATTGAGTTCATATCCCAGCATGGTGCCAAAAACAGTGTCAACAGTACCCCACTGGAGAGCAACCACAGAGCAAATGGAATTTCTACACCAGCGCATGGGCCACTGCAACTAGCCTATTTGCAGATAGTTGTCTACATCAGACCCATATTCTATTGATCGGAGCATTCAAAGAAAAAGAAAACTGTCTTTTCTTGTGTGTTTTGTGGGAAACACACTCACACAACAAGAAAAAAAAAAAAGACTCAAAGCAGCAAACACGCTTAGCAACTCCGTGGGGAAAAAGAAAAGGTCAGGCTACTATTGACACGTATGTAAAGACACCGCCCCAGCCATGGGAAAACCTGTATAAATCGTTTCGACTCACTGCTTTCAGAAGTCAGGCAAGGAGCTCACAAAACTGCACTTTGGCATTGTTGGCCTGAAAGGATATCTATTTATCATCTCATAAGACAGCTCGAATGATCTTTATCTACTTTGCCCACTTTCTGACCCAAATTCAGGGTTTTTATGGAAAATTGCAGTCAGTTTGATTGATGAAATCCAAAGATGTCTAAAATGGCACCAAAGCTCTCCAACTGTGCGGACCCCAACCGAGGGCTTCAATGTTGGCATTGTTCCTGAAGGAAGCAAAAAGAGAAAGAGAAAAAAGTTAAGAAAAACAGGCAAAAGTTAGGGAATTTCTGCTTTAAAAACTTCAAATTTCAATGAAGATACCCAAACCCATTATCCCTGTTCACACGTGCGAACGGGGCGGACATCAAAGTATTTCCCACACATCGCAACAAAACCGCGCTCCTCTTGAACCAATAAACCTTCTTTGTCACCGGCTGAAAGGCTGTATCTCCCCAGCCGGCAGGTGTCAGAAAGGGGCTCGCGGGCCGGAGAGGCCCGCAGTTGGGGAGCCAGGCGCGCGCCCGATGGGGCGCAGGGAGGGGAAACCCATCTACGCCGTGGACCCTACCATCCGCCGTTTGGGGCTTCCCTCTACCCCTCCCAGCCTCCCCCCACCCCAAAAATAGCGTCTCCTCTGTCTCCCCGACTGGAGTGCAGTGGCCCATCCTAGCCCACAGCAGCCTCGACTTCTGAGCTCAAGCGAATCCTCCTACCTCAGCCTCCCAAGTAGCTGGGACTACAGGAGACGGTCACCACCCGCTCCTTACTTTTTATTTTTTATTGTGTGTAGAAATAAGGGCCGGGCTATTTCGCCCAGGCCGGCGTTGTGGGCTTTAAAAGGCCCTAACGAGGAGTCCGAGCCGCCACTGAAATCCTCCCTCTTCCCGGGCAAGGCTGCCAGCGCGCGCTCCCCTCGTCCTTCCCAGCCTGCCGGCGGCGCCACCATTAACCCAGAGCCAGACCCAGGCTGAGGCCCCGGCGCCGCCGAGGCCCGCGGAAGCAAGAGACACGGCGTGGCAGTCTGCGAAACCCGGCTCCCTCTCGAGGCCGAGGCATTTCGGGGGAACAGTGTCACCTGCCTAATTGTCCTAAGCGGGCCTCCTCCCCTCCCCCGTTAGTAATAATAGCTCACGCGGCGCTTTTCCTGCCCAGCGATCAGGCCCGGGAGCTGATGAATGAACCCCCTCGTAGGGGAAAATCTTGGGAGCTGTCTCCTGTCCTATTCCCCAAGGGGGCCGGCTATAAATCTTCCTTCATTTTAACCGCATTTACCCTCATCCTCCTCGGGGCTAGGGAGGCTGCGTTAAGATTGCACTGATGTGCCAACGCGTTGCACCAGCTGCTCCTAAATACAGACAGGTCCTTGTCAATTAAGGCTTTGAGAGGCAGGTCCTCGGGGCCCTGGGGCCTCGGAGCAGCCAGCAGCGTGCCGCCCCCACAATTAGTATCCATTTGGAAGGGACCTTCAGGGCACAAATGCACAGGCAAAGGAAGAATCAAAACACCAGGCAACTTCAATTCTGGAAATTGGCCTTGTAAGTGTTGTGAAACTGAACAGACGGCCCCCAAGAAGGGAGCTAAGACGTCTGGTGCTGAGATGGGCCTTTCCTCGCGCCCCCCCCCGCCAATATTTCCCCTTTGTCTTGTGTCAAGCCAGGCAGTAGATTGAGTTGGTGGGTCGGTTTGGAGGGAAAGGAAGATAAATGAATACATTCATTTGCCCGCTCCTAGCTGAAGTTGTCTTTTGTAGCCACCTCAAGCAGCTGGTCAATCCTGCCCAGACCCTGGCCTTTGGCCCAGGGGGCGCTGGACAAGCCAGGCGCTCTGAGGAGAAGAGCTGAGATGCACCGGGTCAGCGAGGCCAAGCTGCCAGTGGGCCGGGCAGGACATTAGCAGCTAAACAAAACCCCAAAGGCTCAGGGGTCCTGGGCCACCACTAGGGAAGGTGTTTGTTGAAGCAATTAGGAGCAGTTGGCAGTTAGGGGCGGAGAAGAGGGCAGAGCTTGTGACACAGGGCAACTTAGTTGGACAGCAAGGGTGGACATCCAGAGGCCAACACGGTTTAAGAATGTGTGACCCCACCAAGTTCAAGAACAGAGCAAACAGCACAGGCCATTAGGGACAGCCGTCAAACGGACGGCCACAAAGCCAAGAGGGGCAATGTGAAAAATGCTTCGATATTATATATGGAAAAGTATTGGAGACTGGGGCAGGGGGTCAATGAAAGTCAACACGAGCATAGGCTTAAGGAGAGAAAGAATTTAATATCAAAAATGCATAAATCCGCAAAGAAGGCAGTCCCATAATGGAGATAAAAGAACCGGTTCGGTCAACATTGCGTGATAATGGCACCATAATGACGGCAGCAGGTTGTTAACAGTTAACACAAAAGGGAAGAGAATGGAAGCCAAGGCAGCTTCCCCAACGCAGAACCTGCTGGAAGATTTCCATAGGCCACACGGGATGAAGGCGTGGCCAGTTGCTCTGCCAACGGTCTGGCCATCGGGAAAAGGGGGTCCCCTTCATTCCTGGGGTTTCATCCCAACTTTCCCCTTCCAAACCTTCCTCTCAAAACTCATCGTATTTGTCCGCCACCCATTTCAGCAAGGCTGCAAAGCTGCTTTTTCAAATTCACTTCACCTCCCCAAGGAAGCTAACAGGTTTCTGAGCTAGGGACATATTATGAAAAGAACAGTTTGGCTTTTTTTTTTTTTTTTTTTTTTTTACTCCTTGCTAAGAATGAATGGAGGATTGGTCAGTAAAAGACTTTTTCCACTTTCCTAGCTTTTTCCCACTTAATAATATATCTTATTTTCAAGGAAACTTCCAAGCAGCAGAGTCCTTACACTTTAGTGAAGCTTACTGAAGCAAGTATTTCTACTGTATGTGCTCTCTCTGGGACTTCACCTCTCTGGGACTTCACCTGTACCTGACAAAGACCTTCTCTTGAGTATCCTCTGGCAGATCATGAAAATCAAGGAGAGAATGCCCCATCCTGACAGCAAGTGGTACCTCATTCCAACTATGACCAGTCACCACCCAGGACTCAGCGTCCTCCTGCAGCATCAAAAGAAAGAGGAAACCCTCCTTCAGACAGTCCTCCCTGGGGGTACCCAGGCTCTTTGTCTGTATGTTTAATATCCATGATACTAGTTAGTTTCCAAAACACATTGACATATGCTATCAGAGTTGATCCTTACAACTACTTTGGTAGCATGAATAGGGCAGACATTATTATTCCCATTATATACGAGAAGAAACAGATTCAGAAAGACTGAATAAGTTGATTAACTTCACAGTCACTATGACAGTCAGATTCTTAAGTTTCGCACGTGCTTCTTGTATTCCCTGTCATTTGTCCTTCATTCTCGAAGTTGCTAGTTATCGCCCTCAAGACAGTACAGACATTTTGATGCTCGTGTATACCTGGGCTGTGAATATTGTGTGTTTCAGAGTACGCGGAGAACTCAGGGGGACTTCCAGAGCACATGTGCAACACCTTCAATCCACACATGAGAAAACTGAGGCTCAGAGTCCTTCAGTGCCTGATCCAGGTTCCCAAGATGCGGCCTGTAAATGGAGGCTGACCCCGAATCCTGTGGTCCCACAAACAAGTTACATCAAAAACCCGTCAGTATCCACACCTGATTTTTCTTCCTAGGAACTACAAGTCCCTTGAGTGCAGTTTTTACTGTTTCTTTTTTTTTGTCTCACATGGGATTGTCTTCTCACAAACATCTGCATGATGAATTAAGGAATGGCTGGTAAATGAAAGAATGGGATTAGGGAGATTCATCAAAGAGACGCCAACTTGGACCTACCTCCAATGACACTGACAGAGACAATGTGAAAACCCATCTCCAGATATCTGGACATTTAAAAGATCCTTTTTATAATGGAAAGAAAACGTGTTACAAGAAAAACTGGCCCCAGGGTTTTGGAATCCTGAGCTTACTGTTTGTTCTGTTTTGATTTGAAACAGCTGCTAAGTCAAGGTCTTGCTCCTGTAACTTCTACTCTCGCCTTTGGACAAGGAGGACCAAGGCCATAGGACCTGTGTTCAACCCAGCTGACCCTGGCAAGGCCCAGCCTGAGCTCTTTTCATACGCCTCTGCAGGTGGTGGGATCAGGGGAGGTCAGGAGGCCAGCCTGACTGGGGGTGGGTGAGACTTTCTACACCTTCACACTTGGGGGTCACTCTGGCAACCTGACCTCGAAGAGCCCTTCCATCTTTGAAGTCTGAGAGCCTGTCCCCATCTTCTGACTTGCGGCCAGCAGGGACTAAGCAGGACGGAGATGACTGGCAGGAAGGCGGGGGCAGGGTAACGCTCCCCGCCCCCACCCAACCCGGAGGAAGCTTCGGAGAGCTGGCCCCGGTATCCCCAGGCCGGAGCCAGCTGGAGTGACCCGCCCAGGCCGTCTCCCCGGAATCTTCCGAATCATTCCCTTCCTCTTCCCACCATCGGCTCCCTCCCGCCTTGGCGCCCGGCGCCCGCGGCGGGGGGCGCCAGCGGGGCACTTCCGGGGCTCGCCCCA
>NW_007259689.1:1315699-1317283 GCF_000164805.1 Carlito syrichta | reverse complement strand
GCTCGCCCCCCCCCCACGCCGGATCAGGTCAGCGAGAGCGCACGCGGGAGGCGCCAGGCTGCTCCAGCCAGCGGGCCTGGCCCCCCAGACAGCCGGGACCAAGCCGGGGATCAGCCCCAGCGAGATCTGCTCTCCGCCGTCTCCGCCCCCTCGCCGCCCTTTCACCTCCCGCTCCCCCCACCCCCGCCAAGGACTGGAGGGAGCGGAGGATTGTGGAGACCCGACCCCCGCCTGGAGCGCCACATGCCTGTCGGCCACCTTAAAACTCGGCATACCCGGAAGATCGCACCGTGCACAAACCGGGAGAAACCTGTCTATGCGGGAGCAAATTGATTCGTCTCCCAACAGTGCGGATTCCAAGATGCACGTGTACCCACACTAGCTGTGGACGAGGCAGGAACTAGAATTTGCAGTTCTTAAAGCTTTTTTTGTTTTTAGTTTGTTGCCTATAGAAAAATGTAATGTGGCCAAATGCCACAAAGATTTCCCTCGGGTTCAGGAGGTCAAGCAGACGTAGACGAGTGCAGGGGAGTTATTTATGTCAAGTCGGGTTATTGTAAAGGCGAGAGAGAGGATCGCGGAGGCGGCCGGGGCGTAGGCCCGCGTTCAGGGGTCACGGAGGCGGGCAGGGTGTCCATCCTGGCGGGACAGTAATTGCCCCGGGTCTGACACGACGTCGGGGGCTCAGGGCGCCTCCATCCATCTACATCCAGTTAGCGACGCGCCCCCAGACCCGGCGGGTGGCCGGGCTTGGGCCGCGGCTCCGAATAATGGGGACAATTGTCTCCCCGCCTGGCACAGTCCTTCACTGCCCCAAGTCCTCTGCGCCTCTCACTTCCCGACCCTCTTGTTCCCCAGCCTTGGCGATGGGGCTTGGGGGAGGCCGGCTTAGACCAGGTACGCCCTGAACTCGGAGGCTCCCGGGAAGTACACAGCAGCATTGGCCTCTACTCCGTCCCTGCCGGCCACTGACTACCTCTTCCTTCACCTGCCTGGAGAATCCAGCTGCCCGGCCTTCCCCTGCCACCCAAGACCCTCCGGCTCCTGCCTCTAGAATTTTCCACCGGCGCTGGGGGTGGGGGTGGGGCTGGTCAAGAATCTCCCCCCTCTGACAATTTAATAGTCCCAAGTCATCATCTGCGTGACACTGGCCATCCATCTTCTCCCAGGGGAGGACAAAGCCAGGCCTCCCGGACTCCAGGCCTCTCCCTCCCCTGCTCCTTCTATTTTGGGAAGGCGTCGCCACAATAGCGTCCTTATGAACCATAATGGCGATGTTTATGAAGGCCGCAATACTAGTGTATGAAGACAATTTTATGCCTAATTAGAAAATGATGTAACTCGAGAGAAGACAAAGGGGAGCTGTCCCCCTCCCGTTTCTCTCTCTTCAATCACACCCTCTTCCCCAAATTTCCTAGGGCTGGGGCCCTAGCGAGTGTTCCTTGGGGCTGAGGGACGGTTTTGACAGTAGCTGGGTCCCGGCGCCCCGCTGGCCCCAGTCGCACGACAAGCGGCGGCCGGCACGTCCCGCGGCTCTGGGCAGTGGCTGGGGGGGCGGGGAGACAGGGAGGGGCAGATGCTGGG
>NW_007259689.1:1270674-1315679 GCF_000164805.1 Carlito syrichta | reverse complement strand
ATGCTGGGGCTGGGGGGCGCCGCGGGGAGGAGCAGAGGCAGGCTTGGAGGCTTAAAGTGATTTGGGCCGCGCGCGCCTGCACTTTCTTCCCCATGCGCCCCCATCCGAGGGGACCTCACCCCTGGGAAGACTCCAATAAATGCAACCCGGCGCCACTCGATTCCGGGATAATTTTTAATATATATGCAATAAATGTTCACTTTGTTAGATTGAATGACAGACAATAATATCGGCAAATCTTCATATCCATCCATTACCGGCAAATGAGCCGCACAAAGGACAGATTTGCTTTTGATTAATTTATTTGCAGACTCGGGTTGATAAAGCAATAACTATTTGGTTAAACTTGACATTTGGTCTTCGGGGGGTTATCAGACAAATCCCTGTCGTTCGGGAGAGATAATAAAGCTGTTTAAAGGGGATTAATTATTAATTGGCTGCAATTAATTTCCCCCTTTTGCTCGGCTGCTGCCACCATGCGCGTCCCTCACCCACAAACAAAAGGCAGGGGGTCTGCCCTCCGCTCACACCGACCCAGGGCAGCGAGAGGACCCCCAGATCCCCGAGTGAAGATGTGATCTCTTGCACCCGGTTATTCCAGTGTAGACCATTTTAATAAGCCACCGTGCCGGCAAAACCTGTCCGTTTCTATCTTGGAATCGAGGGTCGACTGAGCATCCGTTTGAGGATCGTGGTCTCCAGGCAGATTTTCTGGATTCCATATTTTGGGGAGAATGACGTCAGCCCCTCAATGTGTTTCCCCGCGGCAGCGGCTTGGGGACTGAGCTGGAACCCGGGCGTGGGAGAATTCGTCCCTTCTCCGCCGCGCCCGTCGCTTAAACCCTTCCGGTCGCCTCCCTGGCTTCGAGCTCGTCCCCAACCTCTACAGGGTGCGCGGGGGACCGAGCCCAGCCTCTAGTCCCGCGAGGCTGCGGAAGGACTCCGGGCTGCCCTAGACCGGGTGGAGGCGTGGGTCCGCCTGGTCATGCTGGGCCCTGAGCGAGCGGCGTCTTCCTGACCCTGGTACCCCTTCCTTTGCTACATAACCTCTCACAACTTTACAGAACACGCACTGAGGCCAAAGCCAGCCGGCCGGGTTGGTCACGGCCCCGGCTGCAGCGGCCTCCCAGACCTCCACTCCTCCCAGGGACCGGCGCCCTGTCTCCCGGGCGAGGGCGAGGGCGAGGGCGAGGGTCCGGAACGCGTGGGGATCCCTGTCTCGAGTCAGTTCCGCCATCCGGTACATCGGTGTCTTTGATCCCAAAGCCAGGGAGCCGGAGAGGCATGAGACTGCACCTCCCGCCCCGCTCGGAGCAAATTTGGCAGCGCACGGGAGGGATCCCCGCGCGCGAGGAACCTGGGGCGCGCAAAGGATGGGTCGGCGCGAAAACGCGGCCGCCGAAAGGGGTTTGACTTGGCAATCGCATTGTTCTTGGAGGGCAAAAACTCAATGAGAACAACCTCCGAATGACCTGTTAGAGAGAAAGATAACTTGGGGAAAGACCGAGGCGGAGATTGCCGGGGTCGAGGACCGGCTCGGGTGCCGTTACGCAGCCAGACCGCAGGAGAGCTGATCAGAGCCTTGGCTTCGCGCTGCGTCTCGCTCTCCCTTCCCGTTCCCCCCTTCTTTAGCATTTTATTTTTTATTTATTCACTTATTTTTTGAGACAGGGTCTCACTCTGTCGCCCAGACTGGAATGCGGTGTCGCATTTCCGGCTCACCGCAGCCTCGACCTCCTGGGCTCAAGGAATTCTTCCGCCTCACCCTGCCCGGTAGCTGGGGCCACAGGCGCGCGCCACTCGGCTTGGCTAATTTATTTTTATTTTTGTAGAGATGGGTCTCCCTATATTCCCCAGCCTGGGCTCAAGCGATCTTCCTGCCTCCGCCCCCACCCCCCAAATGCTGGAATTGCAGTCGTGAGCCACCGCGCCCCGTCCTTTCCCCTGGCATTTTAAACAAAAACGGGCATCACAAGTCCAAAAAAATAATGCTCGCCCGGGAGCGCGCCGGAACCGCCAGGGCGCCAAGCGGGAGAGGCGCGCTCGGTGCGGTCCGCGCAGCCCGGACCCAGCGCCCCGGCCCCCAACGGCGCTTAGGAAGTTGTCACTCCTTTGGTTTAAAGCCCGAGAAAATGCATTCATGAGATCGTTTCTTTATTTTTCCTTTCTGCCCCTGTGCATTCTTTGCCTGTTTGCTTTGGGGCTTTTCAGCCTTGTGGAGGCCAAGAAAAGAAGCCGGGGTCTTTTCTCTCGGACTGGATCCGCATCCCCAGTTGGGGCGCCTTTGACTGGTCCGCTGAATGGGGCCGCTCGCTTTTGTCCTTTCCCACAAGTCCCTTCAGAAAGACCCCTTGAAACGCCCAGTGCCCGCTGATGGATCCGTTTTCAAATGGCGCGGAGACCGCCGGGCCGGGGGCCGCGTCTCCTTAGTAATCGCGCTGGTCGGGCTGGGCGCGGGGTCGCGGCCGGGGTCGCGCTCGCCCGCCCGGGGCTTGGGCGCTGGGGGTGGGGAGGGGAGAGGAGGTTCGGGCACTTTTGTCTGCCCCGCGCTCCCGGCCTCGCGAGGCGCCTCCCAGTTCTCCGCGGGAGTCTCTCTCCGCGGGGGTCTCGCTCCCGGGGCGCAGCTGCCCTGGCACCTCCATTCCCAGACTGGGGGGAGGCGCGAGTCGTGAGAGCTGCTCCCCGGAGACCCCCTCGGAGCCCAGCGCCTCCCCCTCGCGCTCTCCCCGGCGCCCTGCCCCGTTTTCTTCCAGGCCCCCAAGAGGGGCTAGAATTTTCCAGAACTGTCCCACCTCGCCCAGGGCTTATCCGCATTGCCAGAAGCAGGACGGGAGTCGGCCGCGGGGCATTTGGGGATGGCCCTGCGCAACTCCTCCCCCCGTTCCTCTTCTTCTCCCCGGGGTCTCCGGGCCGAGGTCCCCTGGAGACCCCGTTCGGTGGCCCTTCCCATCCCCCACTCCAGCAGCGGGTGGACGCGGGGTGGGGGCGCGGCGTCCCTGCGGCCGATCCTCCTTGAACCCTGGGCGGCCCGGGTCCGAGCACCCACACTCGCCTGCGCCCGACCGAGGCTACAACGCCGCATTCATCCCCTTGCCAGGCGGGAGCCTCCAAACCCAAACCTCCTCCTCCCCACTAGAGTGTATCCGACCCCGGCCTCGGAGAGCTCGGGCCCAGACGGAAAAAGTGCCAGGACTTTTTGCAGGAAGCCCAAGAAACGCCCGGCCTAGGCGCGCCCTGCCCGGCGGGGGCTCGAACCCGCGGTGGCCTCGCCGGCTACTTACGCGTGAGACGCGCGCGTCCCGGACGGCTCCGACCTGCCTCCGCCGCTCTCGATCATTTTATACATTTCTCGGCGATACCCTTATAAACCAGTGGAAATGTTGCATCCTCCCGCACCATTTTATACATGATGAGCCGTCAGTAATAGGATTATTAAACAAAAACCGTCTCAGGCGCTGGCGTTAACCTTTTTTAAAATGGCTAATTAGGTTTTGCGCAGAAAAATTAGATTTAACATTGCTTACATTGCCTACATTTTCAGTGGATGCCCCGGTAATTTCGGATAGGCCGGGGCTGCCGCCATGCAAAAAGATAATAAAAAAAATTAACTATTTTAACATATATTACAGATCCCCTATACCGAAATAAGGCAAAGGATATTTTCATGATCAAATGTTATATACATAAAACTAATTATCCTTTTTCGGCTGCCTCTATCCATTACCGAGGAGGGAGGGACGCCGCGCGCCTCCTGGCGGAGAGACGGGAACAGGGCCTTCCTCGTTCCCCTGTCTCCTGGCTGAAGGCTTCGCCGTGTTGTAATCGCTCCGGTTTATTTTCCGCCGCAGACCCGCGCAGAGTCGTAGCCCGCGACCGCCTCGCGCATTTAGATAAACACAAGGGGCCTGCTAAATTAAAAGGCTTCCTTTTCAGCGATGCTGGGGCCACCTGAAAAGTCAAATCACGGCGACAGCCTGAGTTCATCTGGACATTCTATAGATCGCCGAGTTTATCTGGACATTCTATATAAACAGATTTCAGTGCAGGAAGGAAGGAAGGAAGGAAATCCAGTAGAGCTAGATGATAGATATAGAGCAATTCCCACGTTGACACTGATTAATTTAAATCCTAAAAGGTCATTGAGGCATTTTGAAGGTTGCAGAAGAGTCAGCCTCAGTTTCCCAACTGGCACTGCTGAAATCAAAATTCAGTATTTGGCTCCCACTCTTTACTCAGAGGTGAGCGTGTCTTCGGGCCAGGTGTTCCCCAGCACACAGGCCCTGGACTCGGAATCTTGCCTTGGGGTTAGGATCCCCATTTTGCTCAGAAAGGTTGGAGGGTGAAGCTGTCCTCTCCTTGGGCTTTGCTCCTGTGGCCTAAAGCAGAGAGTTGTGGGGCAGGAGCTGGAGAGCAATTAGGGAGAAGGAGGTTTAGCAATTTAATCCCTTAAAGGAGCAAAATAGAGTTAAGAGACCCAGAAGAGATTATTTGAAGTGCTAAAAGGTAAAAAAGAAGAAAAAAAATCAAGGCTGGGTGCAGCAGCTCACTCCTGTAATCCCAGCACTTTGGAAGGCCAAGGCGGGAGGAGTTTCTAGACCAGCCTGGGCAACATAGCGAGACCACATCTCTACAGAAAATTAGCCAGGTGTGGTGGTGGGTGCCAGCTACTTGGGAGGCTGAGGCAGAAGGATCACCTGAGCCTAGAGAGTGGTGGAGGCTGTGGAGCCATGGTTGTGCTTCTGTACTCCAGTCTGGGAGAGAGTGGGACCCAGACAAGGAAGGAAGGAAAAAGAAAAATTAAATAGAGGCAAGCAAAGATGCCTATAAAAAATATTTTTAAAGAGCTTAAACACCTGTCTCACACTTGTATTTTACACTGTTACTGTTACAAATCATAGCAGTCCCCTTTGACAAAGGGCCTTTTATTCAGTTTACCCAGTTTCATTATTGCAGTTCATCATTCTTTAAATCTTCCAAGCAAATAAGCACCAAAAATAAAAAATTACCAGCCCTGAAATGTTTTATTAGTTGACCCCTCCCCAAGGCCACGCGAGATTATGCAAGTGAGTGACCATGAAATCAGTAAGATAGTCCAGTTTTCTACTGGTCAGTCTGAATGGCTACTGGCCCCAAAATCTAGAAGGACAGGCATAAGGTGGCTTTGGAGTTACTTTGCTTTGCTCAATTTCAAAATTCAACAGGGGGAAGTAGCATTGGGCAGCAGCTATCAGATCCTTTCCATTTGGATTTCTTTGTGTCTTTTTCGAGACCAGCCTCAGCAACAGTCACGCTCAACAGAATGGATTTGACTGGCCCACTCCTTTTAAATAAATAAATGGCATTAAAGACTGGCAGTTCTGAGAGGCAGGGTTTTATGAGCTAATCACACCCCTGGGGGGAGTTTGGTTGTGTGTAGTGCAGTTTCACCCTAGGGGTATGATCACACTGCGGTAACCACACCCACACGTCATGCTTTATTTCGTCACTAATAAATCACTACAAATGATGGGATCTGCAGAGCTATACACAGACGGTGACAAAAAATGTACACACATTTTAAGAAGGGAAACTGTCTTAAAATTGTAATAATATATACTGATCACAAAAGATGAATACAAGTTCATGTTTGACTTCAGCAATTACACATTGCTACCGTAATTCCATTCAACTTTGAAAAGTAATACATAGATAACATTGCTATAAATGTGTATCCATTTGGGGGGCATCCCCCCATATATCTCCAGGCCCTCCTGACACACACAAGCAGCCCCCTCCAGTGAAACCAGTAGAGAAAAATGGTGTTCTCTGAATCAACAGATCCCACCCTGCCCTGTGTGATGAAAATGTTAGAATAGCAGCATGTTCTAACATATGCCTAGTGTGTTTTCTTTTATTAAGATGTTACAAAGGGGCACTGATTCCTGCTACCCTTCTGACACTCTCGCCCAGATCCTCCCAGAAGAAAAACCGATTTGGGATGTGGTGCTGTTCAGTAGTCTCCCTGCAAAATCACAAAATGAGTTTTCCAGGGAGTTCTGGTCCTGGGTGATCCTAGGAAGAGCCCGGGGCTGGCTTTTATGTCTAGCTCTTTCTTGGGCATTGCTTGGCCTGGCCCACGTGCGCTTGAAGGTCTCTTGTTATGACACTGACATTCCTCCTGCCTCACTGCGTTCCATCTCCCTCAGGGAAACATTCACTTGTTTAGGCTTCACCTACTCGAATTGACAGGATGCATTGTTGTCTGCTACAAACTTTTGTTCTTCTGGCCTTTATTTCCCCAAAGTGAGAATGCCATGCCCCGCCCTTCCCTCCCCCAACCCCTTTTTTAAAGATTTGATCCCACATAGGGCAGCACTCCGCACAGAAAGGCAATGGTTAACCCAAAACAGCAAAATGCAGACCCCAGCTGCCATCCTGGATTCAGCCCACACATCTGAATCCCAGGGCAGGTCGAGAAAACAGGTTCAGGAAGTTACAGAGTGGAATCATCTTGGGTTTTGCAAAGGAAGAAAGAAATCTTCTTCAACAATGGCATTCCTTGTGCTCTGACCACTTGAGACAAATTTTGAGAACTTGCTTCATCTGGGGGAGAAATTATATTAAGGAGGGGATTCCACCTCCAATGTCAGCCCTGAGAGGAAGTAATAATCCTGCCAATGACAGTGGCCAGGATATATGGAAGATTTGACTCTTAATAGCTACACTGCATTGGCGGTGCTGACCAGGACTACCCACTCTGATCTCTAGACAGTGCCTATGAGACATAGCGCCTGTTGTATCTGGGGGTGGGGGATATGGAGAAGGGTTGGTGAATTGATACTGGAAGATCATAGAAGAGGACCTCCATATTTTATATTTATCTAGAGAATCTGATCTTCGTTTCTCAGGATTACTTGACATTAGAGACAAGCATTTTCTCGTAGAAGCTAAGGTGATATCAGTTAGCTTGACAAGTAAAATGTTTTGGTCAATAGTCAATAGATTTTACTAGATGTTCATATTTAGTTTTATTCTGTAAAAGGGTCCCTTTTATGCCTCCCCCACCCCCTGCTTTTTTTTTTTTTAAGACAGGGTCTCACTCCGTCACCCAGGCTGGAGTACAGTGGCACAATCACCGTTCACCACCACCTCAACTACCTGGACTCAGGTGATCCTCCCACCTCAGCCTTGTAGCTGGGACTACAAGTATGCACCACCATGCCCACATGATTTTTTTATTTGTTTCGTAAAGACTAGTTCTCACTATGCTGCCTAGACTGGTCTTAAACTTCTGGGTTCAAGCAATTCTCCTGCCTTGGTCTCCCAAAGTGCTGGGATTGGAGGTATGAGCCACCATGCCCGACCCACACCCTTATTAAGCACAAAAAAAATCTACCAAGCTACGCTCAGCCTCAGAGGAAAGCATCTCTCTTAGAAGGTAGTCACTATCAAGGAAGTTTGATTTGAGAGTTGCCTGCCAATTAAGTCTGTCCCTCCACTTTCATGGAGACAGAGTACAGTCAACCAGTGTACCAGTTCTTTTCTGGTATTCAGTCCAGGGGAGTGCTTCATGTCAGCATATCTCTCCCATGTCTGGAAGAGTGAACCAGTCCCTGCAAATCGATTCATTCTCTCTAGGTTGACCCTTCCTCAGGTGCAGTGTCCCGTAAACTTCTTACCTTTTCCTGGCAATGAACCTCTTTGACCATCTTCCATCTTCTATTTTGAAGTCTTGTTTTTAACTAGGTTCAGTGGCTCATTCATGCCTGTAATCTCAGCACTTTGGGAAGCTGATGCAGAAGGATGGCTTGAGCTCAGGAGTTCGAGACCAGCCTGGACAACATAGTGAGACCACATATCTATCAAAAAATTAGCCAGGCATGGTGGCATGTGCCTGTAGGCCTAGCTACTCAGGAGGCTGAAGTGGGAGGATCATTTGAGCCCGGAGTTTGAGGCTGTGGTGAGCTGCAATTGTGCCACTGCACTCCAGCCTGGGTGACAAAGTGAGACGCTGACTCAAAAAAAAAAAAAAAAAATTAAATTAAATCTTGTTTTTCCATCATTGGTGCCCACTTGTAACTGTAGTCTCCCTCCTTAAAACCATTTATACGTAGCAGCAGAAAGAACACTGCATTTGGAGTTGGGGAAACTGACTTTGTGTTCCAAAGTTACACATATGAGGTCCAATGATTAGGTCCGCAAACCATCCTAGAAAAAGTACTACATACCTCATTGCTGAATATCACTATGGTCACCTTCACAGTACTCCCCTTGGGAAACTATGCACCAATGCCAGCACCTAGTCCACCCATGAAAGCAATTTTGGAACTCTTTTTCTGGGATGGCCATCAGAACTGTCATCGTTATTTGCTGAGGTCTGACAATTAAGTTCACCAGCTGGTTATGTGCACTTACATCGGCAGCACTGTACAAATAACTGTATGGGATCACCCTCCCTACTTACCTGATCTGGCCCCCGGTGACGTTTTTCTTTACACAAAGAGAAGGGAAATATTGAAAGAAAAACATCTGATGACATTCAGGACATCAAGGATAATATGAAGATGGCTCTGATGGCCATTCCAGAAAATGAGTTCCAAAATTGCTTTGATGGGTAGACTAGGCGCTGGCGTCAGTGCATAGCTTCCCAAGGGAAGTACTTCAAAGGTGACCACAGTGACATTTAACAATGAGGTATGTAGCATTCTTTCTAGGATGAGTTTGTGAATTTAATTGTCTGACCTCGTATTCACTGTGGATAGATAGGAAGAAAACACTTATAGGACATTCTGCTTTAATTGGACTGCTTTGGGTTCTGAGCCTCAGTACTTTTTAAAACTTCACAGGGCATTCTTAGGTGCAGTGATGGTTAAGAACCTCTGTTCCGTACTGATGCACTGAAGGAGTTTTGAAGGTCAAAGAAACCACAAGGTCAGGACCAGAAGGGAGGAAAAGACAATGGCAACATCCGACTAGGGCTCTCACTCCATTATACTTTTTTTCCTTTTCGTTTTATTTTTAAAAACAGAAATGAGGTCTCGTTACATTGCCCAGGTTGGTCTTGAACTCCTGGCCTCAAGCAATCCTCCCATGTGAGCCTCCCAAAGAGTCAGGATTACAGTTACTTTATTATATTCTTCAAGGAGAAACAGAACAAAGCTCTTCCTTATGATACTACTCACATTCATTGTAATGTAATGAATGACGTTCCAACTATGTGACCTTCAACCAGTCACTTTCTCTTGGGCCTTAGTTTTTAAAAATCTGGCAATGTGAAGATGTCAATCTTTAGAAAAACAGGAGTGGCATGAGGGTCAAACAATAATAATAATAACCGTCATCCATTGCATGCTTGCTGTATGCTCCAGCACCCTCCAAGTGATTTGCATGACTTATCCCATTTAATCCTTGCAAAATTCCATCTAAAGACAGTCTTATGAAGAGACAGTGCATTGAAAAATGCTTTGTGGGCCAGGTGCAATGGCTCACGCCCATAATTCCAGCAATTTAGCTGTCTACTTGAGCGCAGGAGTTCAAGACCAGCATGGGCAACACTGCAAGACCTTGTCTCTATAAAAAAAAATTGAAAATTAGCCACACACCTGTGGTATCAGCTACTCAGGAGGCTGAAGCAGAAGGATCATCTGAGCCCAGAAATTCAAGACTATGGTGAGTCGTGATTGTGCCACTGCACTCCTGCCTGGCAACAGAGTGAGATCCCAATTGGAAGGAAGGAAGGGAGGGAGGGAAGGAGGAAAGAAGGAAGGAAGGAAGGAAGGAAGGAAGGAAGGAAGGAAGGAAGGAAGGAGAAAAGAAAAGAAAAATGCTTGGTAAAACCCTGTGAATATATGACATCATGCTTCGCATACTGGAAAAACATGTAGTTGCGATTTGACTTTATTTCTTCTTTGTGCCTTAAGCTATTCATAGTTTTGCAAAACTCTCTCATATCTATATTGCCCAAGGCTACATAGCAGAAAAGCAGAGACACTGAAATTTACAAGGACTCTTTTCACACCAGGTACCTCTATTCCACAGGTGAATTACAGCATGTTTGAACTCAACTGTCCCAATTCCAAGGCTAACTGTCAATTCCGGGCATATGAAATGGACATTCATTGATTTGGATATGAAATAAATGGAACCATAGGAATATGAGTTAGTAATGCTGATCCTGGAGATACAGTTGTTGACTGAGAAGCTCATGGTTCTGCTTTTTACAGCTGTTGCTGCCTTCACTACAGTTTAGAGGAGGCGGGACATAAAATATTCTTTGATGGTTGTCCACCTACTATGTACGTGAAGCCTTAATACTCCCACTAATCATCACTACATCTGGTGCATTTAAATCCCATTCTGCATGGTGAATTTAGCCTTGGTCAATTCACTCCATAGAGTACTCCTGGCTGGCTCCGAGACTCATTGTAGGTTAGTACTACCTTTTGCTCTGTTCTGTCTCTTCATCGTCCATCTACCAGAGGCAAGGAACAAGGATAAGTTCTGCTATGTGGTTGTATCTCTGCTAAAAGTTTTACTGAAAATAAAACTAATTTAAAATGCACCTTTTTTTAAATTACAGATTTTATTTATTCTTTTTTCTGTCCTTGGTTTCAATGGATAGACTGCCCCCTGGTGGACAAGAACTGTCAGCTCACATGAAAACGAGCATGTTTTTCCTACTTTGTCATAGATTTATTATTTTTCTTCAGTTATGAATTATAGTCACATGAACAATAAGAATTGAATCCATAATGTGTCAAATTCAATAATAAACAAAACTCTAAGACTCTTCCAGGTATTCTTGGGACCCCCTCAAAAATGAAGACAGGTCCTTAATCTTCGTACAGTAAATTTCGATTGTTCTTTTTCTTTTTTCTTTCATTCTTTTTTTTTTTTTTTTAGTCAGGATCTCACTCTGTTGCCCAGGCAAGAGTGCACTGGCATGATCACAGTGCACTTCAGCCTCCAACTCCTGGACAGAAGTCGTCATCCTGCCTCAGCTTCCAAGTAGCCGGGACTACAGGTGTGCACAACCATGCCTGGCTAATTTTTTTATTTCTGTAGAGACGAAGTCTTGCTATGTTGCACAGTCTAGTCTGAACTCTGGGCTCAAATGGTTCTCCAGACTCAGCCTCCCAAAGTAGCTGGGATTATAGGCATGAGTCACCGAGCCCAGCAATTTCCCTTTCTAGAGTAGGTGGGAGTTATGAATTCTAATTAGTAGGTTATCTCACAGTCACTGATGTTGCTTACATAGGTTAAGCATTTACAAAGAATTAGTGCGCTATGTAGAATGGAAAGGCATTTACTGCTGAATGTCAATTTCAGTAGTACTTGACAATAACAGCTAACACTTACATGCAACTTCAACTAAGTGCTTCAGATGTTTTAATTCATTTAACTCCCCTTTTCTATAAGATGAGTATGGCTACTATTGCTCTTGTGAATCTGAAGACACTGAAAATTGTCACTTAGCTAGGAAATGATAGAGCTGGAATTTAAACCCAGGTAATCAGGCTCCAGAGAGCATGGCTCGTAACTTTTTGCTAAATGCCTTGAGTCACAAACACTTCCAGATGCCAGGGGATCTCTCTTCTGTACATTCCTGATCATCAGTATAGAAACTGTAGGAGAATAGTATTAAACTATGGAAAATCCCTTTTCCTTCCTGTACCTTCCACCACCCGCACCACTGTGACACTTACCAGAGCACTGTCCATATTACGGGTGCACTCAATGGCTCTTAATTAAAACCTATTTTCAAAAATCTCAGAGCTTATTTTTTCATTCATTTCTTTGTCACAAAACCATGGTGGATCCTATACATCTAAAATATGATTATTTAACTGTTTCATTCTGGATAAGGTACAAGATTTGTCACATGTGCTAGAATCACACATAGCACACCACCCAGACCAAACAGACCTTACCCAGTTCTGTAAGGGAGGTTACTATCTGGTTTCAGCCTTTTGGAGGCAAATTTTCATGTTTGTGTCAGATGAACCAGGACTACATTTCTGCATCTAACACCTTAAGGGGGTACTCTGACACTGGATTGAATGCAGGTCATTACCATGGTTTGAATTTGTTCCTGCCAAAACTCATGTTGAAATTTGACCTCCAATGTGGCAGGGTTGGGAGGTGGAACCTGGTGGGAGTGTTTGGGTTGTGAGGGAAGATTTCTCATAAGTAGGCTAATGCCCTTCCATGAGGAGGGTGAATGAGTTCTTGCTTTCTTGGGGAATTAATTAGTTTCCCTGACAGGGGTTGTTAAAAATTGTCTGGTTCCCTCCAGTTCTCTCTCTTGCTTCTTCTCTTGCCATATGATCTCTCTGCACACTCTGCCTGCTCCCCTTCCACTTGTACCCATGAGTTGAAGCAGACTACAGCCCTCACCAGATGCAACTGCCCAGTCTTGAACTTTCCAGCCCTGAGAATCATGAGCCAAATGAACCTCTTTCCTTTATAAATTACCCAGTCTCAGGTATCCTGTTATAGCAACACAAAATGGACTAAGATAGTCACAAAAAAGATAACTGAAAACCGCTGGACTCATACTCTAGAATGAGACCTTTATAATGATCTCTAGCGTATTCTGTGGGTTCACCTCCCCAAGGGTGGCCAGGGAGTATGTCCAGTCCTGAAGTGTTTATTTTCTTAGTGACCCATGTTGTTCCTGTCCCTTGCAGTTGGGATACTTGCTTCTGGTTTCAGGTCCCTATGGTCTTATGTACACACTTGGAGCCTGGCTTGCTGAGGTTGAAGCTCTCTGACCATCACCTGACTGCCATAGGGTAATCTTTGCAAGGGTTTGAGTTCTCTTTTTTGTTGTTGTTTCCTTGAAACAAAGTCTCACTCGGTTGCCAAGCTGGAGTGTAGTAGAGCAATCATAGCTCACTGCAACCTCAAACTCCTAGGCTCAAGGGATCCTCCTATCTCAGTCCTCTAAGTAGCTAGGATTTCAGGCACATGCCACCATGGCTGGCTTATCACTATTAGTAGTAGTAGTAAAAATAATAGTAGTAGGGACAGGATCTCACCATGTTGCCCAGGCTAGTCTTGAACTCCTGGGCTCAAGTAATCCTCTTGCCTAGGCCTCCCAAAGTGCTGGGATGGCAGGTATGAGCCACCATGACCGACTTGCTCTCCCTTTTGATAGGAAAAATCACCTCTTATTTGATGAACCAAAACCAGCTCTCCTATTACTTGGAAACACAGACTCTTGACATTGTCCATGCTGCTCTGTTTAATCATTGTACGCCCGACACTGTGGGTTTCCCTGGCTCACTGCTCAGTGCATAATAGGCAGTAAAAAATGATGTTGGCTGTTGAGTGTATCTGGGAGGACACCAGAGACTAATTTTGTTTCTTTACAACCATTTTCCCGGCAATCAATGAAGCTCTTGGAAACTGTGCCAGGACTGTACATTCAAACACACACTTCAGGTATACTTTTGAAGGTATGGGGAGGAGGAGGCCACATTAGGGGCCTAAGAAAAACAAGACTTTAAAATACAACCCAATACATCTAGTAACACAGGTGAGCTGCTTTGTCTTTAAGTATTAACATTGTCAGAAATCTTCTAGCAGAGTGTATGTGGCATTTGGTTGGTTTTTAGTAAATTGTAGATTTACCAAAGGGAAAACACTTCGTTTGAAGCACCCCCATTTTACACACAAAAATTAAAGGAAATTCTAATAATCTTCAAGCCTGCACTGTCGGTATGATTAGTATAGGCTTTCACTGAGTTTCCTTTTTTTCCTCCCTTAGAAAAGTAAAAAACTGACCATCTGCATTCACCCAGAAGCACATGCGTGGTTGAAATCAGACGGTCTGGGTGTTTTAGACACAAAAGAAACCTTTGAGAATTCTGATTTGAGCATATGAGTGTCAAGACCCCCAGAACAAAGCCAATCCAAGACGTGCTACGGTGTTTCCATTCAGCCTTCTTCAATGTGCCTCTTTAATGGTATTTCAGAATCCCAGGAAATTGTGATTACATGGCGTTAGCTTTTCATTTTCTAAAGAATGGGTGAAAAGCATGAAAGTTCTCTCAACAATGTGAAAAAAAGTATTTTTGGTCCTGGTAAACTTCTGCTGTTTTCTAATTAAAAACTACACAGAAAATGCCTTGAAGATATATCACACAATTATACATACAATCGTAGCTCAGTGGTCCCAGTGCTGGAGAGAGACTACAACCTTATCCAGGCTGAAAAAGTCCCCCCAATTGCCTATTGTTCCCACGGAACAGTCACTTAGTCAAGGATGGTATTCATTCCAGTGATATCATGAATTTATTTTCCTTTCTCTGTGAGATGCTCTTATGTTTCCATGGAAGTAATCTTAATTTAGGATATTTGGGAGGGAGGATATTCAAATAAATAATGTATGTTTTATTGGAAATTTACTTAAACTAGCTGACTCTATATTTTCTGTTGAGGAAGAAATTTCTTAATAGTCCACAGTGTGTACAAATTGTAGAAATAACATTGGTCTGGTCTTATATGTGTACCCATGATATTTACTGAATGTCAATAAAAAGCACCAAGAATAGGACCAGATCATCAGTGGATTGTCAGGGGATGTGAACCCCAAGGTTCCTACAAGGTTTAGATAAGAAACAAAAGTAGAAATCCTAGAATATTTTATGACAAGATTAGGATTTGAGCTATCCCCACTCACACCATTATTGGTTAAATGTATTGTGAGCTCATCAAATTATATTTAAGTCTTATCAGAGACCGCCAAGACTCTAAATTTGTGCTTTTTGAATTGCAATAGCATTAAAATTGCTTGGATAGGTGTTTATTTATTAAAGATACAGTTTCTCAGATCCGTCTCAGAGATTGTAATTCATTATATCTGGAGTGGGGTCTAGAAGTCAGTATTTGAACAAATATATGAGATGATTCTGTTGCAATGTTCTGTGGTGGACTCTTAAAGAAATTTTTAAAATATGAACAACTGTCTAGGCACAGTGGATCACGCCTATAAATTCAGCACTTTGGAAGGTTGAGATAGGAGTATTGTTTGAGTCCAGGAGTTCAAGACCAGCCTAGGAAACATAGTGAGACCTTGTTTCTACAAAAAAAAAATTAGCTAGGTGTCGTGGCGCTTGCCTGTAGTCCCAGCTCCTCAGATGGCTGAGGTGGGAGAATCACCTGAACCCAGGAGTTCTAGGCTGTGGTGAGCCATGATCATTCCATTGCACTCTAGCCTGGGCAACTGAGTGAGACCCAAACTCAAAATAGAAAAAAGTTACAGCTATTATATATCAATAAAAAATATATAATTAATCATTTTTTATCCACTTGAAATACCCCGAAGCCTTCAGATTGTCCCCATCTGTTATTCATCTTGTAAAGATGAATTCATGCCCAAGTTTGGAAAAATACTGATTTTTCTTTTCTATGTAGTCATAGAGTCATAAACAGCCACTCCATTGTCACCCAGCTGGAGGCGGCAAAGGAACCCCATTGTGGTCAAACCCCAGCGCAGCCATACAGGTCTTGAAACAATTCAGGTTAGAATAGACGACCTCAGGCCTGAACATCTGCTTATTTTGCAGTGATTGGGGAAAAGTTCTACACCTTTTTTACCTCTTCATGCATGTTGTATATCCTTGCTACTCAAAGTGTGGTCCATGGACCAGCAGGGCCTGCATTACCTGGAAGCTTATTGGAAGTCTAGACTCTCAGGCCTACTGAATTAGAATCTGCCCTTTGAACAAGATCCCTAGTGGTCCCTGGTCACATGGAAGACGCATATAATGGACAACAGCCCTTTCCAAAAAGAAATACATGAGTGAATATGAGTTGGTTTCCTCGCCACAAAATTAGGCCTCCAGTATTGGAAGTGGGGCCCTGTGGGAGGTGTCTGGCTTGTGGGGGCAGATCCTTCAAGAATGACTTGATACCGTTCTCAAGGTAGTGGGTGAGTACTCACCCTGCTAGTTCATATGAGAACTGATTGCTTAGAAGAGCTGGGCACCACCTCTTTTCCCTCTTGCTTCCACTCTCTCCATGTGACGCCTGTTCCTCCTTTGGCTTCCACCATGATTGGAAGCTTCTGGAAACCCTCACCAGAAGCAGATGCTGGCACTATGCTTCTTGTACAGCCTGCAGAGCAATAAGCCAAAATAAACCTCTTTCCTTTATAAATTATCCAACCTCAATATTTCTTTATAACAGTTCAAAATGGACAAATACACTCTTCAATATTCTTTAATAGATTTATTTTCTCTTTCAGCCGGGTGTGGTGGCTCACACGTGTAATCCCAGCATTTTAAGAGGCAGAGGCAAGAGGATTGTCTGAGCTCAGGGCTTCGAGACCAGCCTGGGCAACTTTGTGAGACCTTGTCTCTACAATAAATTAAAAAATTAGCCAGGCATGGTAGCATGTGCCTGTAGTTCCAGGTAGTTGGAAGGCTGAGGTGGAAGAATTGCCTGAGATGAGTAGGTCGAGGCTGTGATGGCCGTGAGTGTGCCACTGCACTCCAGTCTGGGCGACAGAGTGAGACTCCAACTCAAAAATAAATAATGTATTTTCTCTTTCAAAAAGCTAGATTTGCTATATCCTTCTTGTAACTAAGAATCCTGATGGAGGCCGGGCACGGTGGCTCAAGCCTGTAATCCCAGCACTTTGGGAGGCCGAGGCAAGAGGATTGCCTGAGTTCAGGGGTTTGAGACCAGCCTGGGCAACTTGGTGAGACCTCGTCTCTACAATAAATAAATAAGACTCCTGATGGATACTTTCAATGTGTTAGAGAATCAAGTACATGCCCACAAGAATTTCAGAATGAAGTCCTTCCCTTTATAAAGACCAGGCGACCTTGCACAGATCATTAAAATGTTGGTATTGGCCGGACTCAGTGTCTCAGCCTGTAATCCCAGCACTTTGGGAGGCCAAGGCGAGTGGATTGCCTGAGCCCACAGGTTCGAGACCAGCCCAGGCAACTTGGTGAGACCTCATCTCTACAATACATCAAAAACAATTAGCTGGGTGTGGTAGCACGCTCCTGTCGTTCTGGCTACTTGGAAGATTGAGGCAGAAGAATAGCCAGTGCCCAGCAGATCAGGTGGATGCTGGGGTGGCTGTGAGGGCGCCACTGCCCTCCAGCCTGGGTGATGGAGTAAGACTCTAACTAAAAAAAAAAATGTTGGTATTGCCTTGATGTCCTAAATCATTTGATGACATGTGGACTTTATTCTGTAGACTGTGAGGAGGTAGAACTGAAAATCTGGGAGCCTTCTGAATAGGTGTCATGAGAAATGTAAGGAAAATAAGGAGATCCTTGTATGAAATGCCCCAAATCCCAGGTATCTTCTCCCAGGGAGTCCTCCATGGAATTGTAAGAGGTAGAGGAAGGGCCCAAACTCTTATGTTCTGTTACAGGAAAATTTACTGTCAAACTTGCATTCATTTAAGATGTTATTTGGACTCCAAAACGTATCTACTCAACATTAGCTAAATTGCATGGAGTGGTATGAACAGGGAGGCCCCAGACCAAATGCTGGTGTTAATGTCTGCCGTATATAGAAAGAAACTCAGTGTACCAAAAAAGAATTCTTAGGAACATTAATGACTGTTTCTTTTAAGATAAGCTGCCAACTAAATTGCACCAGCATACATAACTCCCTGTTATTGCTGCAATGATCCCAGAAGAGACAGACCTTAAAATGTGGTCTTAAATTTACAAATCTAAGCCAGGTGCAGTGGCTCACACTGTAATCCCAGCACTTTGGGAGGCCTAGGCGAGAGGATTGCCTGAGCCCACGGGTTTGAGAGCAGCCTGGGCAACCCTGTGAGACCTCAAGTCTATAATACATCAAAAAATTAGCTGGGCGCGGTGGCACATGCCTGTAGTTCCAGCTACTTGGAAGGCTGAGGCGGAAGGATCACTTGAACCCAGCAGAGAGAGGGTGCGGTGGCCATGAGTGTGCCACTGCACTCCAGCCTGAGCGACAGATTGAGATTCTGAATAAAAAAAAAAAATTTACAGATCTAGGGAAACCATCAGATTCACCTCTTCCTAGGATGCAATTCTTCATTTCAGTTGTAAAGGTTAAGTATGCAAGCAACTTGATAGATCATATGAGAGAACAATATAGAATTATTTTTTGTGTTCTCTATAGTCACCATAAGCTCCACGAAAGTAGAGTCTTTGACTGTTTCAATGCTGCATCTATCCCTGGCACATAATAGGTGCTAGATCAAACGTGTCCAGCAGGAAGAGGCAACTGTAACTCCCTTAGAATTTTTGAAGAGTGTATCATCTGTTTATTTTCTTTACCATTCTTTGCAGTCTACTCTTATCAGTGAGTATTTTTAGGGGTAAAACATGCTGCAGTCTAGTCTATATATATTCCCTTTCATTCCTAGATAAATGAATGCTAGCCAGCAAATTATGCCTTGGTTGTGTTTTACTTTTTTTACCCATCACTCCCTCCTTTAGAACTTTGTTTTCAGCGTTAAACAGAGAGGTTATTTATACAAAAAGGAACTTGACCTGTAAATCAACAGACGGCATTTTTTAACGATGTGACAAGAGATAAAGAAATATTTTAATCTTGAAAATGATTCTAGTAAAGTAAAAGGCTTTAGAAACCTCCATGACCCTCCAATATTTCCCTCTATTTGAAGCAGAATTTCAAAGATACATTTTAGACTTTCCACAGTGAGTAGTTCCTATCTAAAACTGTCAATTTATCTGAGAGTCTGTCATCCTCTTCCTAATTTGCATAATTAATACCATAAGCAATATTAATAATGTTCTTTGATATTGGTGATGGGAATGAAAATTTAATTTTGAATGTATTCCACAAATAATTTAATGGTTGATTCTGTAATGTCATCTTTAATGTACTGACAACTGTTTTTCCAACAGCTCCTACGGCAATAAGCTATACTGCACTGCAAATGTTTTCTTTATTTTCTTGGATTAAATAAAACAACACATTTTCCTTAGCCTTGTTTGGCTTTTTCTTGCTGTGACTCACTTTATTTTTAAAGTAAATAATAAATTCTGATCAACTTTTGTTTTCTCGCTGTATTTGAAAAAGAAAAAAAAGATATAAACCAACAAAATGAGAATATAAAGAGCCTCTAACTAGTCTATTACATGTCAATTCACAAGAGAGACAGCAGAGAACTTTCTCTCTCTCTGTCTCTCCCTGCCATGAGAGGATATTGTGAGAAGGTGGCTGTCCCCAAGCAAGAAAGAGAGGTCTCACCAGACCTTGACCTTGACCACACTGACATCTGATCTTGGGCTTCCAACCTCCAGAACTGTGAGAAAATAAATTTCTGTTGTTTAAGAATGCTGCTTTCAAATAACCAAGCATGCAGAAATCACAGCCCAATGTCAACTCCGTGTGAATGAGGTGAGGTAAGGTTATCCACAGACTTGTCAGGGGTATCGCGGACAGAGGATTTTGTCCACTGGTCATGAATACCATGACTTGGAAATATCTCTCTTAGGTCGGACACCATGGCTCACATCAGTACTCCCAATACTCTGGGAGGCTGAAGCAAGAGGATTGCTGGAGCCCAGGAGTTCGAAAGCAACCTGCACAACATAATGATACCTTATCCATACAAAAAAAGTTTAAAAATTCACTGAGCATGGTGGTGTGCACCTGTAGTCTCAGCTATTCATGAGGTCAAGATGAGAGGATTGCCTGAGCCCAGGAGATAAAGGCTATGGTGAGCTGTTATCATGCCACTGCACTCCACACTTGGGCACAAAAATAATTAAAAATCCCTCCCCACCATGCAAGAGATTTAGAGCCAAATCATTGTTAATCACTGTAGCAGATGACCTTGTAATAATAATGACAAACATACACAAAGCCCTGGACACTGTTCTAAGCACTTTATAGATCTTAGCAACTCTATGGAATAGGTACTATAGTGTCCTCATTTTATGGATGAGGAAATTGAGGCACAGAAAGGTTAAATAATTGGCCTCATTTGCAGCTAGGATGTAATAGAACCCATGTCCAAACTCTTAATTCCTTTGCTATGCTGCCATATAGCAAGGTTTCATACTTGAGAATCAAATCAACCAGACGTCGTGGCTCCCACTTGTAATCTCAGCACTTTGGGAGGCTGAGGTGGGAAGAATGCTTGAGCCTTGAGTCTAGGAGTTCAAGACCAGTCTGGGCAACATAGCAAAACTCTGACTGTACAAAAGATTTAAAAAAAAAAAATCAGACAGGTGTGGTGGCACACACCTGTAGTCACAGCTACTCAGGAAGCTAAGGCAGAAGGATTTCCTGAGACCAGGAGGTCGAGGCTGCAGTGAGCCATTATTGTGTCACTGCACTCCAGTCTGTGTGATCGAATGAGATCCCCAACTCAAATAAAAATAAAGAAACAAGCCACTAATCTCTAAGCAATAATGCACTCCCTTATTAAGATGGTTCTTTTTGGCAATAATACAGATATTCTTATATGTACTAGCTAAAGGGGTGTGTGTGTGTGTGTGTGTGTGTGTGTGTGTGTGTGTGTGTGTGTGAAGTCCAAAGGCCAAAAAACACATATCACCAGAAATCGTCATAATTTCAATACGCTGAAACAGATCCAATTCATGTGAAATTACTTTTCTGATAGCGTAGGACATTATTGTTTGGACTTTGATTACTGCACAAGATTAAAAACACACCCACTTCCCTTTTATAAAAAGTTAGAAGAAGGCCTGGCACATGCTCAAGCCTATTCCCAGCACTTTGGGAGGCCAAGGTGAAAGGATTGCCTCAGTTCAGCAGCTCGAGACCAGCCTGGGCAACTTGGTGAGACCTCATCTCTACAATAAAATAAGCTGGGCATGGTAGCTTATGCCTGTAATTCCAGCTACTTGAAAGGCTGAAGCAGAAGAATCTCCTGAGCCCAGAAGGTCGAGGCTGCGGTGGCCGTGAGCATGCCACTGCAATCCAGCCCGGGCAACAGAGTGAAACTCCAGCTCAAAAAAACAAAAAAGTTAGAAGAAATCACTTAGGGTTGTATCACTAACATTTGACAAAAGATTATTGTAAAGTCTTTAAGTTGTAAATTGTTGTAAATCTGCTTGAGAAGATCATGCTCTTCTCAAACAGTTTTGAATTGTTTACATTAAGCAAATGTCTCAGGGTGGGCCATTTCCCATTAATGTAATTGACAAGGTTTATTACTAGATAGTATAAAATCTAAGAATTGACAACTGAACCTATCAGAAGCACAGAGTGATCAATTCTCCACACTTTGAAATATTGATAAGTAGAAAATTGCTTTATTTCTTTTTTCCAACATATTTAACAGCAGCTATACTGTATCCTGTAAATATGGTATTTAAAAATTTTTTTATTTTAAAGATGTGGGGCACAATTCAGGGTTAGGTATACAAATGTTCATTATGCAGGTACCCTTGTTGATGAGGTGTGCCCCCCTGCCGGCAGTTTCCCACAACTGCCAATCCAACCCCCCTTCCCTGACAGTTTCCCACTACTACCAATCCCTTTCTTATAGTATTATAATAATTGTTCAAGGTTCGCTTATGAGTGAGAACATATGGTACTCTGTTCTTTGTTTCTGTGATAGATCACTGAGTATGATAGACTCTAAATCCATCCAAGTTGCTGCGAAGTTCATGCAAGTATGCTATTAATGCTGTTCAACTATGGGCAATGTCTCTTTATGTGTTAACAGATACATCTCTTTCTATATGTATATTTGTAAACATATATGTGTGTGTATGCACTTGCATAGATTTGTCCATACACATGTTTGTGTCCCTCTCTGAACAGCTTGAGTTTTGTACACAGGCCCTGAACTCTTTAGGCTATAATATAATTAATAGCACGCTGAATAACTGGTGAGTGAAGACTAAGAGTAGAAAGAGCATTTGATAATGTCTTGATTGCCAATCAAGTTTTTTTGTTTGCTTGTTTTTTGTTTTTTGAGTTGGAGTCTCACTCTGTCGCCCAGGCTGGAGTGCAGTGGCACGCTCACAGCCACTGCAGCCTTGACCTGCTGGGCTCAGGAGATCCTTCCGCCTCAGCCTTCAAAGTGGCTGGAACTATAGGTGTGCGCTACCATGCCTGGCTAATTTTTTTTTTATTTATTGTAGAGATGAAGTCTCGCTAAATTGCCCAGACTGGTTTTGAACCCCTGAGCTCAGGTAATCCTCTCGCCTCGGCCTCCCAAAGTGCTGGGATTTCAGGCTTGAGCCACCGCACCTGGCTGCCAATCATGTTTTAAGGGTATGGCCCCTAATGGAGTCAGGGAACCCTGAGGGTTGAAAGGACGTCCTTTTTTTTTTTTTTGAGTTGGAGTCTCACTCTGTCGCCCAGGCTGGAGTGCAGTGACACACTCACGGTCACCACAGTTTCAACCTGCTGAGTTTAGGAGATCCTTCCGCCTCAGTCTTCCAAGTAGCTGGAACTACAGGTGGGTGCTAGTACGCCCGGCTAGTTTTTTGATTTATTGTAGAGACGAGGTCGCACCAAGTTGCCCACCAATTTGTCTCGAACCCCTGGGCTCAGGCAATCCTCTCACCTCAGCCTCCCAAAGTGCTGGGATTACAGACTTGAGCCACCATCCACCATGCAGAGAGCTCTTAGATCCCTGTCAGATCACAGCATGAGGCTGAAGTCACATCTTACCTTACTGCTCTTGTCCGTGGCATGCCCATTTGTAAAAGGAGAGGGGTTGTTCTCAAAGGATATTTGAGGACTCTTCTCCCTAGCATCCTGTGAATTTTAAACATTATTCACTGTTGCCAGCCTTCAGGAGAGCAGGTTTTTGCGCTCTCTCTCTCTCTCTCTCTCTCTCTCCCCCCCCCCTTCTCTTTCTCTTTTTTCTTCTTTTTTTTCTTTTCTTGTTCTCTTTTTTTTTAGACAGGGTCTTACTCTGTCACCCAGGCTGGAGTGCAGTGGTATGATCATGTCTCATCGCAGCCTCAACCTCCTGGGCTCAGGCAATCCTTCTGCCTCAACCTCCCTAGTAGCTGAGACTACTGGCGCATGCCACCACATCCTACTAATTTTTTGTTTGTTTGTTTTGTGAGACTGGGTCTCCCTATCTTGCCCAGGCTGGTCTTGAACTCCTGAGCTCAAGCAAGCCTCCTGCCTGGGCCTCCCAAAATGCTGGGATTATAGGCGTGAGCACATGAGCCTGCACTCCCTTTACTAAATGTATCTTTCGGCCTTTTAAGATTTTGTATCGGGCAAGAAATGTGTTGGACTCTTTTTTTCCTGACATGAAGGAATATAGCAGATGGGAGTAATTTGCATTTCGTTTCTCCCTAAGTGTTTCAGCGGCAAACTCTTCAATCTCGTAGCAAGACAACAATTTTACAATAGTATCAGCTATAGAGAGCAGAAGGATCATTCAGCATTTTTTTTAGCATGATTGATTTTTTAAATTATTGATAACTTAGAGAATTTCCTTTCAGATTAACATGATAGTATTGGTAATTAAATTTATTTTTAGTTTTTGAGTCGGTGTCTCACTCTGTCACCCCAGCTGGAATGAAGTGACAAGCTCATGGCCACTGCAGTCTCAGCCTGCTAGGTTCAGGTGACCCTTCTGCTTCAGCCTTCCAAGTAGCCGGAACCACAAGCGTGTGCCACCACACCTGGCAAATTTTTTTATTTATTGTAGAAATGAGCTCTCGCCAAGTTGCCCAGGCTGGTCTCGAACCCCTGGACTCAGACAATCCTCTCACCTCAGCCTCCCAAAGCGCTGGGATTATAGGCTTGAGCCACTGTGCCCAGCTGGTAATTAAATTTTTAGAATTATTGTCAAGTTTGAGAAAACTTCAGTCAAGTTTCTTTTGTGTGTGAGTTATAAGATTTCAAGGCCTGTCAAACAAGTGTTCTTATGTGGTGAATGCATAATTTTTAAATCGATGAGACTCATAGTCTTATTAGTAGTAGGAGAAATTTACTTTCTCTTCATTGATGTTAGTATTGCATGTCCAAGGAGCAAACATTTAAATGCAAATATTTTCCAAAGTATTTATGTCATTTATTTATCTTTGTTAATTAGTTTATCAAGCAATCTGTAATGGTACATTTTTTTTTTTTTTTTAGTTGGAGTCTCACTCTGTCACCCAGGCTGGAGTGCATTGGCACACTCATGGTCACCCCAGCATCGACCTGCTGGGCTCCAGTGATCCTTCTGCCTCAGCCTTCCAAATAGCCAGAACTACAGACCTGTGCTACCATGCCCGGCTAATTTTTGATTTACTGTAGAGACGAGGTCTTGCCAAATTGCCCAGGCTGGTCTCAAACCCACGGGCTCAGTCAATCCACTCGCCTTGGCCTCCCAAAGTGCTGGGATTACAGGCTGAGCCACCAAGCCCAGCCACATTTTTTATTGTATACACTGCATTATCGAATGTATTGCTGACCAAGAGCCATTCCCTTTTGACTAGGTCTTAATGAAAACCCAATTTTTCATTTACAGTTTGACACATCTGATGATTGGAAGGATGTTTCACAGACCAGTTTCTAAATCCACTCTTTAGACCATTTTTCACTGCCAGGTGCTTTAGGTCTAGCATCTTCATATTATAACACAGGCAAGTCCACACAGTGGGTGGCAGGAATATTCTTGGAAGCCATTCCAATTCCAGAACATCTTACTGTAACTAAGTAACTTAAGTAGACATCAAAGTGACCAGAGACCATCTAAAAACATCCCATGAAGATTAAAATAAGGGTATTCAAAATCTGTTTCCTTTTACTGGGTCCTCAAAATTCTCACAGTCACTATGGCCCCTTGACCTGAGAGGAAGCATGGTACAGGGTGGGGGTGGGAGCTGGAATAGAAAGATATGGCAGTCTTCATTGTGAAGAAAGCAGGAAGACCCCTACACCGATCCTGGAGAAAGCCCATACCAGTAAAGGAACCTGAAGCTTGGGCATCATTAACGCCACCGGAAATCCACTTCTTTTTTTTTCCTTGAGTCAGAGTCTCAGTCTGTCACCTAGCTGCCTAACTTAGACTGCAGTGGCACAATCATGGCTCACTGTAGCCTTGCCTTCTGGGTTTCGGCGATCCTTCTGGCTCAGCCTCTCCAGTAGCTGGGACTGTAAGTACATGCCACCATGCCCAGCTAATTTTTTGTTGTTGAGGTCTCACTATGTTGCCCAGGCTGGTCTTGAACTCCTGGGCTCAAGCAATCCTCTTGCCTCAGCCTCCCAAAGTTCTGGGATTACAGGAGTGAGCCACCATGCCTGGCCACAGTAATCAACTACTACTGATGAAGACAGAGCTGCTTTGCGAAGCTCAGTAACCACATGTGGTCTGAGTGACCTCTTTTCCCCACTTCTGTTCATAACAGAGCATGGCCTAGGACATGAGCCTTGGAAAGTTTGAGAAGAACTGGAAGCTTGAATAGACAATGTTCTTTGGTATGGATGTTAAAGTTTTTTGTACATTAGATGCACTGACCAAGATGAGGTCTTATCAAAGAGTTTAAGAAAGTGACCGCCGAATAGCTTCAAACATATATATCTGTGCGTATACCTATATGTATATCTACATCTATCTGTTATACTGTTAGAAATACTGTTATGTGCCTGGGTACAGTGGCTCACACTTGTAATCCTAGCACTTTGGGAGGTGCAGGTGAGAGGATTGCCTGAGCCCAGGAGTTGGAGGCCACTTGGTGAGACCTCATCTCTACAGTAAATAAAACAATAAGCCAGGCATGGTTGTGCACACCTGTGGTTCCAGCTACTTGGAAGGCTGAGGTGGAAGGATTGCCTGAGCACAGCAGGTCGATACTGCGATGGTAGTGAGTGTGCACTTGCACTCCAGCCTGGGTGACAGAGTGAGACTCCAACTCAAAAAAAGAAAAAGAAAAAGAAAGAAAGAAAGAATGTTACACAAACACACACACACACACACACACACACACACACGTATAATTATTTTCAGAAGGAAATTTGGTCAAACAAGGTAATTCTTCATAGCAATAGACTGAACTCACTCTCTAAACACTCTTGAATAAACACTGCTACTTCTATAGCTAAGTTAAATTTCACAGATTTGTACTTCAAATGCAATTTAATTTAGACTAGACAAGCAACAATGACACTTTCTTAAACTTACAAAATCACATTATGCCGACAGAAAAATAACAGAGTAAATAGTATTAAAAGCATTTAATAAGGTTTTTAATACTATACATTATACCTGCATAATGAACATTTGTATACCTAAACCTGAATTGTACCCCACATCTTCAAAATAAAGAAAAAAATAAAAATTTAAAAAAATAAACTTATTTCATTTGGCCCCACCAACATTACAGAAAATTGGTTTAGAATTGCCACCTACATTATCCTTTTAATAAATTTTAACATAAAATGTATTTCAGTTAGAGTTCAAACACATGGAAAACAATTCAAATTTAACAGATTTTTTTTTTTGAGTTGGAGGCTCACTCTGTTGCCCAGGCTGGAGTGCAGTGGCACACTCACAGTCACCCCAGTATCAACCTGCTGTGCTCTGGCGATCCTTTCGCCTCAGCCTTCCAAGTAACCAGAACTACAGGCGCGCGCTACCATGTCTGGCTAATTTTTGATTTATTGTAAAGACAAGGTTTCTCCAAGTTGCCTGGGCTGGTCTCAAATCTGCAGGCTCAGGCAATCCACTCGCCTCGGCCTCCCAAAGTGCTGGGATTATAGACTGAGCCACCGAACCTGGCCTAATTTAACAGATTTTTAGGCATAGTATTCAACATAAAAATTCTATAATGGTGTAGCTTGGCTTTTTTCATTCAGTGAAGAATTTTGAACTTTGTGAAAAATATGATTGTGAAACATGCAAATGTATTACACATCTTGATTTCAAATAAAAGATAATTAAGGTATTTTAACCAAAAAAAGAAAGTAACCGCTGAGCAAGAATCCAGCCATGTGATGGCTGAAGCTGATAGACTGAACAATAATGCTCATGATAATAGACATTGTTTGAGTGTTGACTTTTATTTCCCCACTTGACAGACAAGGAAATCCAGTCTTAAACAGATCTTTTCAAGTCCAATGAGGCCCCCCTTGTAGCATTTCTAAGCATTACAGGTGGATTTATTAAAAACAAGATTTTTAGGATGCACATTACACATATGCAAAGAACAAAATCCTGGAAACATACTGGATAGATTATGTTAGCTTTACTACCAATTATTATTTATTGATATATGCTAAAATTTTTACAGACAACGTGTAGTCATATATTAGTCAGGGTCTCATTCTGTCACCCAGGTTAGAGTGTAGTGGCATGATCACAGCTCACTGCAGCATCAACCTCCTACACTCAGACAATCCTCCTACCTCAGACCCTGAGTACTTGATTCTATGGGCACGTGCCCTCACACCTGGCTAATTTTTTTATTTTGTAGAGACGAGGTCTCACTATGTTGCCCAGGCTGGTCTTGGACTCCTGGACTAAAGAGATCCTCTTATCTCGGCCTCCCAAAGTTCTGGGATTACAGATGTGAGCCATTGTGCACTCTTTTGTGTGTGTGTGTGTGTGTGTATATATATATATATATATATTTTTTTTTTTTTTTTTTTTTTTTTTTTTTTTTTTGAGTTGGAGTCTTACTTTGTCACCCAGACTGGAGTGCAGTGACTGCTCCTGACCACCGCAGCCTTGACCTGCTGGGCTCCGACGATCCTTCCGCCCCAGCCTTCCGAGTAGCTGGAACTACAGGCGCGCGCTACCACGCCCGGCTAATTTTTTGATTTATTGTAGAGATGAGGTCTCGCCAAGTTGCCCAGGTGGGTCTCGAACCCGCGGGCTCAGGTCTTTTGTATATTTGTATACATTACTTTCAAAAACATTCTAATATTGTTGCACATCTCAAAAGCAATGGGTTCTGGATTTCTCCAGAAATGTTAAGTGCCTGTGGAAAGCGATGGAGCCTTGTGGGAAGTTGAACTTGGAGATGAATAAAGGATGACCCTTACCGTGAAGGGATCCAGACCAAAGACCTAGAACCAGCAGCTCACTTGCTGTGGAAAGTCATCTAGGCCTTAATAAAGCAATACTGTTGGATTTCAGCCTCCTGGGGCAGCTCAGCTGGGACAAGGGACATTCGACCTAAGAGAAACTGCCAAACCAGACTGGGGCCATGGTACGCCCAGCTGATCCTTCCCAAGCCTACTGGGGGTCAGGTGAGACTATGGACCACAAGAATGTGTGCAGGCTTCCTTTTCCTTTAGCAAAATTTCACTTTGCAAGAGGAGATGTTCTAAAAGCTGTTCAGAAGAACGTGTTTCCCAGGTTTCTGGCTATTAAGAGACACATTAATGCCCTCCAAAGATAATTTGGAAGGCTTGTACCAAGGGTGTCTTTGATTTAAGCATTGTCTGATTTGTTCTCTCTCCCATGAATGCATCAAGGCTGTATTTTAAGCCTTAACACCTTCTCTTCCTTTATTCATCCCAACACTTTTTTTTTCTTTTGAGTTGGGGTCTTTTGAGTTGGGCTGGAGTGCAGTGGCACAATCACGGCTCACTGCATCCTCGACCTCTTGGGCTCAGGCGATCCTTCCACCCCAGCCTCCCGAGTAGTTGGGTCTAGAGGCATGCGTCACCACACCCAGCTAATTTTGTGAGTTTTCTGTAGAGACGAGGTCTCACTATGTTGTCCAGACTGGTCTCGAACTCCTGGATCCAAGCATCCTCCCACCTTGGTGTCCCAAAGTGCTGGGATTACAGGTGTGAACCACCATGCCCAGTCCCCAACAAAGTGTTCCCATGCATGTCAACAATATTTTCTCAGTCTGCAAGGTCCCCGTAGCTCATGTCCCTAAGTCCAAGTTCTAAACATCCCTCCCTCAAGTACTTGCTAAAATGTAATCCATGAAATTCTCCCTGGCGTGCCATTCCTTTCAACCTTCCAAAAGCATTTGATTTGTAATTTTTCATAGAACATGTTCTTTACTTTTTTCCTTTCTTTTTTTTTTTTTAAGTCAGAATCTCACTCTATCACCCAGGCTGGAGTGCAGTGGCATGCCCACTGCCACTGTAGCCTTGACCTGCTGGGCTCAGGCGATTCTTCTGCCTCAGCCTTCCAAGTAGCTGGAACTACAGGCACATGCCACTACGTCTGGCTAAGTTTATTTATGTATTTATTGTAGACATGAAGTCTTGCCAAGTTACCCAGGTTGGTCTCTAACCTCTGGACTCAGGCAATTCTTTCGCCTCCACCTCCCAAAGTGCTGGGATAACAGGCATGAGCACTGTGCCCAGCCCACATGTTCCCTTCTTATTTCCATTAGTTTCTAGTTACTCTTTACCTATTCCCTTCTTATTTGCATTAGTTTCTAGTTACTCTTTACCTATTCCCTTCTTATTTGCATTAGTTTCTAGTTACTCTTTACCTATTAGATTTGAAAGAAAGGCAAATCTAATGCAGTTTTTGTTGCCCTCTCAGTACATAATTCTGTAAATAGATTATGCAATAAATATCTTTTAAGGATCAAAAACCTAAAAATTAAGAACTAAAACTGTACAACTCTTAGAAGAAAACATGAGAAAAAGCTTCATAACATTGAACTTAACAATGATTTATTGGATCTAACACCAAAAACACACGCAACAAAAGAAAAAACAGATAAAGTAGACAATGTCAAAATGCAAAACTTTTGGACATCAAAAGAGGTTATCAACAGAGTAAAAAGGTGACCCACAGAATGGGGAAAATAGTTGCAACTCATATCTGATAAGAATTAATACCTACAACATTTCAAGAATTTCTACAATTTGACAACAACAACAAAACAAATGATCCGAGTTTTAAAATGAGCGAAGGCTCGAATAGACAGTTCTCCAAAGACATACAAATGCCCAATAGGCACATGAAAAGATGCCCAATATCACACATCAATAGAAAAATGTCAACTAAAACCATAGTGAAATACTACTTCATACCCATTTTTGTCCACTGTTACCGATGGGCACATTATTTAACCTCTCCATAACTCCATATCCACATCTGTAAAATGGGCCCATAACACTACCCATCTCATAGGGTTTGTGCTGAACAGCTTCTGTTTGCCTCTTCAGATTCTCCATCCTGTTCTGACCATGGGAATTTGATCTGCTTGGGGTGCCTCAATGTGCTCACTTGTTCTCTAGCTTTAATTTGGATTTGGCCAGTGGGGATCCCTGGTGGAAGATCAGAGGGAAAATAGATAGGAATAAAGAGGTTGGGTTGTTGTTGTTGTTGTTGTTTAGAGATAGTATCTCACTGTATTGCCCATTTTGGGGTGCCATAGCTTTTCACAGGCAAGATCATTGTATTATGGCCTCAAACTCCTGGACTCAAGCGATCCTCCTCTCTCAGCCTCCCTAGTATCTGGGACTACTTACACCTAGTTTAAAGATTGGATTCTTTCCCTGGCTTTCTCCCTGTAGAGGTGCTGCAGGGTGGCTGCCTCCCTGACCAAAGTTTACAACTACTGTCAGGGCAGCTGTCTCTATATGACTTCCTTTATCTGTGGTTCCATAAACATTCCCTTCCTTACAACACCAGGCTTGGGGCGGTCATGCTCACAGTAACTAGCTACTACATGGGGACAGGAGTGTCAAGAGAGGAGCAGTGCCTCAGAGTGACTCAGTGTGGGTTTTTCTTCACTGATGCTGCTAGATCACAGAAAAATAAGCAAAAAAATTATTCCCTTGGACTTTGACCCAAAATACAAATACCCAGCACCCTGAACTGACCTTTTCAGCTTTCTAACATGCTTTAAAATCTCATTATGTGATACTTATATCCTTATTATTTGTTCACGTTTTTATTTTACTGAGATCATGTTATAATTAAAGCATAACTACATAGCACAACCTTAATCTATAGAGCTGTAGTTCCTCTGTGATAACAAATACAAAGGACTTGGAGGCCAGACGCAAGGTAATCTCAGCACCTTAGGAGGCCGCAGAAGAAGGATTTTCCTAGCCCAGGAGTTCAAGATCAGCTGGAAGAGGGAGTAGCTGAGTGTTGTGAGTACATGTCTATAGTCCCAGCTACTCAGAGGCTGAGGTGGGAGGATTGCCTAAGCCTAGGAGGTCAAGCTGTGGTGAGCTGTGATTGTGCCACTGCATTCCAGCGGGACAACAGAATGAGACCTCAACTCAAAAAAAAGGGACTTGGGATTGGTAATATGGCAATGTCAAGTTCATTGTCTTCCATTTCCTTGTGGTTCTAGACTACTGGAAATGTTCATCTATTGAGTGGGTGTGTTTCAATAGGTTGGGTAAAGTTCAGAGTAATATTCTGCCAGGGTGAAGAGAGGCATCTGAGGTGACAGAGGGCAGAGTCAGGGTAACTGCCATACGTCTCCTTTCGTTTGTCTTTGTGAAGACTAACTGGATATATATATATTTTTTTTTTTTTTTTTTGAGTTGGAGTCTCACTCTATTGCTCAGACTGGAGGGCAGTGGCACGCTACCGGCCACCGCAGCCTTGACCTGCTGGGCTCCCGCGATTCTTCCGCCTCAGCCTTCCAGGTAGCTGGAACTACAGGCGCGCGCTACCATGCCCAGCTAATTTTTTAAAATTTATTGTAGAGACAAGGTCTCGCCAAGTTGCCTGGGCAGGTCTCGAACCTGCGGGCTCAGGTAATCCACTCACCTTGGCCTCCCAAAGCATGGGATTACAGGCTGAGCCACCGAGCCTGGCCTAACTGGATATTTATACTTTTAAGCAGAGATGCTCAAACATTTCATTTAATCTTTGAAAACCTATTTGTGGGTGCATGAATGGAGGTGAGGTGGGAGCTACTTGTCAGTTTCCCCTTCTCCTACCCCATGCTGGGACACACTCTGTGCATGGCTGTCTGCGGGGAGCATTGGGGTATGCAGTTGTAGGGTGAAGGGGGAGGCACTGCCTCACACAACTTGAGTTCTCCTCTCTACTAGCTGTGTCCTTGAGCCTGCCAGGAGCCCACCTCAGCCTCAGTGTCTCAGACTCTGAAATGGGTCCGAGAATTTTCTCTCTCGTGCTTGCTTCTCAGGAGCAAACATGAAGATGGCTGAAATGACTCAAATAACAAAACTTTGAAAACCAGAAGAAAAGAAATTAAATTGTAAAATTGTTCTAGGACCCTGTCAGAGTAATGAACAGGTGATTTAAAACAATTCCCTTGAATTGAGTGTGACACAAAATTGAGTTTCAAGTGTCAGGGAGAAGTAACCTGATTTCTGACTTCCAACCAGTAGCCATTACAGTCCCAGAGGGGTGCATCTCCTGGGCATGTTGAAATGTGTAAGATGATGGCCAGGCTTGGTGGCGCAGCCTGTAATCCCAGCACTTTGGCAGGCCGAGGCGAGTGGATTGCCTGAGCCTGTGGGTTCGAGACCAGCCTGGGAAACTTGGTAAGACCTTGTCTCTACAATAAATTTTTAAAAATTACCCAGGAGCCGGGCTCGGTGGCTCAGCCTGTAATCCCGCGCCTTTGGGAGGCTGAGGTGAGTGGACTGCCTGAGCCCGTCGGTTCGAGACCTGCCTGGACAGCAAGACCTCATCTCTACAATAAATCAAAAAATCAGCTGGGCGTGGTAGCGCATGCCTGTAATTCCGGCTACTTGGAAGGCTGAGGCAGAAAAATCGCCAGAGCCCAGCAGGTCGAGGCTGCGGTGGCCTGGAGCGGCCACTGCACTCCAGTCTGGGCGACAGAGTGAGACTCCAACTCAAAAAAAAAAAAAAATTAGCCGGGCATGGTAGTGCGTGCCTGTAGTTCCAGCTACTTGGAGAGCTGAGACTGAAGGATTGCCTGAGTCCAGCAGGCTGACGCTGGGATGGCCGTGAGTATGCCCCTGCACTCCAACCTGGGCGACAGAGTGAGACTCTAACTCAAAAAAAGAAAGAAAGAAATGTATAAGATGGAAGAGCTGGGTATAACCTTGTTAGGGTACGGACAAACCGGGTGAGGGTAGATGGTGGAGAGGTGCAGGGAGGCGCACAGCACTGCCGGGGCTGGCAAGCCGGAGGTGCCGTGCTGGGAACCCAGAGATCCGAGTAAATTGCAAAGAATTGCGACATGCAGAGATGAGAGAAGAAAAGATTTATTTAAGAAAGGTTTACACCCCACAGAGAGGGAGTGGGCCTACACTCTAGGTGAGTGTGGCATCGTAGCCACCCAGAGTCCTGGCTTAAATCCTTCTCTTGGAGATGTTGCACGTGACTGCGGTAACTGCTGTGCCTTCCTTATCGACCACCTGTGGATATCTTGGAGAACCTGTGACAAGAGACCCATTAATGTTTGCCCACATTGTCATAGCCCCTAGAGAAGGGCGTGACAAGGATTCTAAATTCTCCTGCCCCTTTGCAAATGACATTCCTTAGACCTAATGGAGGGTGTACTTCCCCTTATCTCCTAGGCATTCCCAGTGGGTAGCTTCAGGGGATCCTTGGCTTCCCTGTAGAAAGTGCCCAATTTACTAAGATTGAATCCCCACCTGCTCTCCCTCTGAGGGGTTATAACTTTTGTAATTACAAGTTTCATGAATTTTACAGTCCTTGCCCGTTGCATGATGTCTTAGGCCTTGTAAATTCCCTTTACTCTAGGCTCGCTTGACTGCCACTATGAGATACCTCTGATACCTGGAAGTCTGTTTCTGAAAAGACAAAGTCAGTAAAGTTAATTTTACCTAAAGTGTGCATTTCTCCAAAAGCATAGCTTCTACTTTCTCATCATTGTATCAAGGTTTAAGAACAAGATGAAAAATGTCTTCCCATTCTCGGTCTGTCCTTTCAAACTTCAATTTCTGAAGCCCTACAATATATGAGGGGGACTCAAAACACCTGGAATTTTTAAATGAAAAATTGTGTATATATTCTTGTATATTTAAACTTCAGTCACCTTTAAAGTCCTCTCCATTTGATGCAATACACCTATCGGGGTGCTTTTTCCACTGCTCAAAAGGTTTTTGAACTTGTCCATTTTGATGCCTTTTAGTGCTTTTGCTGTTTTTTGTTTCACCTCTTCCACATCAGGAAAACATTTCCCTTTGAGGATTTTTTTCATTCAGGGAAACAACAACAACAAAAAAAGTCCCTCTGGGTGAGATCAGATGAATAGGGAGAGTGGGGCATGAGGGATATGTCATTTTTGGTCAAAAACTGCTGAACACAGTGCAAAATCACCCATCATGAAACAGGCAAATGCGTTGAGAGGCTCTCTAAAAACAAATTCACTGAAGCCAAACACAGCCTCTCACAACAATGCTAGCTGGTACACTAATGCCGGTGGGTTCCTAGAACACTTGCCTAGCAGGAAAGCTGTACTACAAGGGGCCTTCCCTCCAGAAGTTAATTCCGTTTTTTGGGGGGTTCCCCATATCCCTAGTGCATCTATCTATCTATCTATCTATCTATCTATCTATCTATCTATCTATATACATTGAGTTGGAGTCTCACTCTGTCGCCTAGACTGGAGTGCAGTGGCCGCTCCCAGCCACCACAGCCCCCACCTGCTGGGCTCCAGCGATCCTTCCGCCACAGCCTTCCAAGTAGCCGGAACTACAGATGCGCGCTACCACTCCCGGCTAATTTTTGATTTATTGTAGAGATGAGGTCTCGCCAAGTTCCCCGGGCTGGTCTTGAACCTGCAGGCTCAGGCAATCCACTTGCCTCGGCCTCCCAAAGTGCTAGGATTACAGGCTGGGCCACCGAGCCCAGTCGTATTGTTTTGATCTCTAGTAGCTAAGTCTGATACATTTTCAAAACAAGGTAAAACTATGACATATATGAAAAATGTGTAATATGTTTAATAAAAATTATTTCATATTGCATATAAAATAAATACATGTCAAAGATTTTCTGGAGCTCATTAATTAATGAGGGGACTGGGAAAGCTGTTAAAACAGACTCGATGGAAAAGTCAAATACTACAAGTGTTTTTCTTTTTCTTTGTTGTTTTAGAGACAGAATCTCATTCTGTCACCCAGGATGGAGTGCAGCGGCACACAAATCATGGCTCACTGCAGCCTCGAACTCTTGGGCTTCTGTGATCCTCCCACCTCAGTCTCCAAGTAGCTAGGACTACAGGTACATGCCACCATGGTCAACTAATTCTTTAAATTTTTTTGCATAGATGGGGTCTCATGAGGTTGGGCAGGCCAGTCTCAAACTTCTGACCTCAAGCAGTCCTCCCATCTCAGCCTCCAAGTAGCTAGGACTACAAGTGTGCACTATAGTGTCCAGTCCAAGAATTACATATTCATATGGAATAAAGGAATATTGAAGTGAATTTACAAATAGAAGCAAAACTGGATTTGTATACAAGAGTAAATAGGTAGAAAAGTCAATTCAAGCTGGGTGGGGTGGTTCAGGCCTATAATCCCAACACTTTAGGAGGATTGCTTGAGTCCAGGAGTTCAAGACCATCCTGGGTAACATAATGAGACCTTGTTTCTACAAAAATATGTATACATATTTTAAAAAGAAAAGAACCAGGCTTGGTGTTTCAGCCTGTAATCCCAGCGCTTTGGGAGGCCGAGGTGAGTGGATTGCCTGAGCCCGCATTCGAGACCCACCTGGGCAACTTGGCGAGACCTCATCTCTACGATAAATCAAAAAAATTAGCCGGGCGTGGTAGTGTGCACCTGTAGTTCCAGCTACTTGGAAGGCTGAAGTGGAAGGATCACTGGAGCCCAGCAGGTCAGGCTACAGTGGCAGAGTGAGACTGGGTGACAGAGTGAGACTCCAACTCAAAAAAAAAAAAAATTGCCTAGTCAAAGGCAAAGGCACACCTGTATAGCATCAGATATTCCCAGAGTCTTCAGTATTCCATTGAAAGTGTACTCATTCCACTCTAAGTAATAAAAGATCTAAAATATATATCTTGAATTTTAGTAACCTGATAACTATGCACACAACCCTGGAATCTTTTAAATTTTTGACCAAGTGAAATTCTGGGTTAAATTTAAAATGAAATACAGTTTGTAATGTATACATTTACTATTAAAAAAGAAAAAAGAAAGTGTACTCATTCCAAAGTCTTATATATTTTTTCTTACATTACCAATTTTGAAAAGTAACAGTTGTCTTTATTTCTTAATTAAGACCTCATACTCAAGGTCTATCTGCAGAGCTTATGGGAGCTGACTTCTCAGGCCGTAAATGAAAATAGAAACGTATTCCTAATGAGACAAGTGACTCGGCACTTAGCAATTGCAAAGATGCCCCATCCAACCACAGAATGATGAATCACTGAGGGAAGCAGAAATGAGCAAATGGATGCCTTGGTGGTTCAGTAGAATCCCCCTTGAAGACAGGGGAGAGCCAAGGCATCAATAACTCTGGAATCAATTCTTGCTCCATCAGCCAATTTCCAGCCAAAAGGAGTCATGGCCTCTTGGTAGCCAACTGCTTCAGCTTCGGGTTTTGTGTTGCATCAGGACTTTCTTGCCTTCAATTAAAACGAGCTAGGTAACACTTAGGAATTGACCTTGACCTTATGAAAACTCTTACCAAGTAGAAATTAACTGACAGGCTCTGAAAAAAATGCAAAAATATAAAAAGCATAAGTTAAAAAATAATGATTGTAGTAGAATTGAACTGTTTTTGCTTCCCCTGGCATCCCTCGTTTGTCTTATGCAATGCACTTAGAGTTTCAAATGAAGCTAATCCCACATATATTCCTTGCAGTGCCCTTCATTCAAACAGGAGTGAGTGAATGACCCCAGCACGTGAAACTGTCTCTTAAACAAATGATTGGTGTAAGAAGTTTTATGGACCATATTTGATCCAGTGAGAATCATGCTAGGGTCATTATTTGAAAGTATTGAGCAAGAGGCTCTTGCTACAGGCTTTCAAGTTTTCAAGTATACAGGTAAATTCTGGTGGAATTTGGATTAAACTTGAAGGAGAATCAACTTGACTATGAAGTCAACTCCGAGAAAAGCAAAGATGAGAACATAGATTTCTTTGATATCATTTGGTCTCTTAAATCCAGCCACGCCTACTAAAGATCATCTGCCTCTGGTCTTTTGAGCGTAGTCATATTATTTTGCCTTTTATTCCCCATATCTGTTTGGGCTTAATTTCTGTTACTTGCAATCAAGAGAGTCCTAAAACAGCCATGTATATTTGAGTTTTCTTACTACCAAGCAGAATGACTAAGAAAGAAAAATTTAAAATGCAGTAGGAAAAAAAGACAAATTCCAATTGTTACAAAACAAAAACAGGCCAAGTGCAGTGGCTCACACCTGCAATTCCAGCACTTTGGAAGGCCACGGCAGGAGGATTGCCTGAGTCCAAGAGTTTGAGACCAGCCTGAGCAACATAGTGAGAGACATCATCCCTGCAAAACAATTTTTAAAAATAAAACTCAGTCAAATATGGTGGCATGTGTCTGTAGTCCCAGCTATTTGGGAAGCTGAGATGGGAGAATTGCCTGAGCCTAGGAGGTCAAGACTGCAGTGAGCTGTGATCATGCCACTGCATTCCAGTCTGGGCAAGAGTGAGACTCCGACTCAAAACCAAACAAATGACAAAACAATAAAAAGGGGAAATTCAAATATCATTCCATATATTAAACATAACACAAAACGTAAAGCTATTCATGATACTTTTTGCAGAAGAAAAATGATAGATGCCATTGCATTCAATAGTTGAATTTCTTACCAGAACCAAAATCTTCTCAGAGTGGTTTCAAATTCTTCCAATTTGGCCTCAGTATAGTTTATATTGTCTCTAAATTGCCTGAAACACTGTCCTAGAATCACATCAGCATTTATTGTTTTGTTTGAAGCTGGGAAGAATGACACAGAAATGGAGGAAACACTGTCTGTCTTGGAAAAGCTTTTGCTCAAGGAGCAGATAATAAAGGAAGAAAATCTAGTTGTTAAGAAAAGTGAGCACCATAAAACAACTAGAGTACAAATCTAAGAAGTGGTTACCACCCTTTTTTTTTTTTTTTGAGTTGGAGTTCCACTCTGTCACCCAGGCTGGAGTGCAGTGGCATGCTTCCAGCTACCACAGCCTTGACCTGCTAGGCTCAGCCCATCCTTCCGCCTCAGCCTTCCAAGTAGCCAGAACTACAGGCGAGTGCTACCATGCCCAGCTAACTTTTTGATTTATTGTAGAGACAAGGTCTCACCATGTTGTCCATTAAAAAAAAAAAATGCTTTCTTCTTAGAAACCTTTCTAGAATTGTCATTCTAGGCCCATATTTGTGGCTCTTTTAAAAAAATATATTATTTTTGAATCAGGGTCTCACTCTGTTGCCCAGGCTGGAGGGCAGTGGCACGATCATGACTCACTGCAGCCTCGACCTCCTGGGCTCAGGTGATCCTTCTACTTCGGCCTCCCAAGTAGCTAAGACTACAGGTGTGCATTCCCATGCACAGCTACATTTAATTTTTGTAGCTGGTTATGTTTTCCAGGCTGGTCTCGAACTCTTGGGCTCAAGCAATCCTCCTACCTTGGCCTCCCCAAATGCTGGGATTACAGGCGTGAGCCACAGTGCCCAGACTGTGGTCCTTTCTAGTCTATTCTCAGCACATCTGAGAATGCAGAAGAAGCAAAGAGAGCGAAGTTAAAAGAACTCAGTTATTAGATAAACAGGATTAAGTTGATTCAGTCAGCAAAACCAAGTCAACCAATTTCTAAAGAGAGTTTTCATGGGAAGTATGATCTTTCAATAATCCATCAACTAAACCACATACCATCTGGAAAGCAACCTGGTTAGTACTTCTTTTCCATGTCTCTTAATTTAGTGGCTTCCCAGCGCCATGGTCTAGCAGTTTCTAGTTCCACATAGGGCCTGATGTCATAGGAGAGACTGTTTCTTTATCTTTCTCCCATATAGTCGTCTACTAGTTTTATTCCGCTTTGAAAAGGAAAGAAAAATTTCCAACTCATATAACGAAGGAGTAGTATCAAAACATAATTTTAACACAAAATTTTAAAACTCTAATCGATCAATAAGACTGGATAATGGCCGGGTACAGTGACTAAAGCCTGTAATTCCAGCACTTTGGGAGGCCGAGGCGGGAGGACTGTCTGAGCTCAGGGGTTCGAGACCAGGCTGGGCAACTTGGTGAGACCTTGTCTCTGCAATAAATCAAAAAAATAAGCCGGGCATGGTAGCGCACCAGTAGTTCCAGCTACTTGAAAGACTGAGGCAGAAGGATCGCCTGAGCCCAGCAGGTTGAGGCTGCAGCGACCGTGGGCATGCCACTGCACCCCAACCTGGGCAACAGAGTGAGACTCCAACTCCAAAAAAAAAAAGAATGGATAATTATAAAAGATGAACAACTCAAAAGAAAACAGGCAACCTGGCTGTGTGTGGTGGCTCATGCCTATAATCCCAGCAATTTGGGAGGCCGAGGCAAGAGGATTACCTGAGCCCAGGGGTTCAAGACCAGCCTGGGTAACTTGGCGAGACCTCGTCTCTACAATAAATCAAAAACTTGGCTGATCATGGTGGTGCAGTCTGGTAGTTCCAGCTACCTGGAAGGCTGAGGTAGAAGGATCACCTGAGCCCAGCAGGTCGAGACTGCAGTGACCGTGAGCATGCCACTGCACTCCAGCTTGGGCAACAGAGTAAGACACTAACTCAAAAAAAAAGAAAAGAGGCAACTGAAGAAAAAATCTGAATGGCCAACAGAGTTGTGAAAAGATGCTCAGCTTCACTATGACTCAGGAAAACATGAATTGAAAACAACAAGGTCCTATCATTTTATATACCTAATATTGGTAAGAACTAAAAATAACTAATGCTAGCAGGGATGAGGGCTATTCTCATACACTAGGAACAACTGCTTAGGGCAGTTGAAGATAAATGTCTTGGCGGTTTCACTTTCATCTTATTCCTTAACAAAAATATCACACAACTTTCGTAGAATTACACTCATTCATCAATGGCAACTGTGCATTGCTATGGATACAAAAGTTCAGCAAAAATGGTTTTCAAGTATTCTTTGGGCCAGGTGCATTGGTTCACGCCTGTAATCCCAGCATTTTAGGAGGCCGAGGCAGGAGGATCGCATGAGCTCAGAAGTTCAAGACCATCCTGGGCAACATAGCAAGACCTTGTCTCCACAAAAAGAAAAAAAAATTAGCCAGGTGTGGTGGTGCATGCCTGTTGTCCAGTTACCTGGGGGGGCCAAGGCGGAAGGATCACCTGACCCCAGGAGGTCGAGTGAGCTGTGATCGTGTCACTGCACTCCAGCCTGGGTGACAGAGTGAGACCTTGACTCAAAAAAAAAAAAAAGTATTGTGAAAATCAATGGGCTATGTGGAATTTACAATAGCAAACATTTTCTATTTTTCTATATTTATAATAAGAGGATCCTTTAAATCAGTAAAACATATACTGGGGTGCCAAAAAATGTATACACATTTTTTTTTTTTGAGTTGGAGTCTCACTCTGTCGCCCAGGCTGGAGTGCAGTGGCATGCTCATGGCCACCATAGCATCGACCTGCTGGGTTCCAGAGATCCTTTGCCTCAGCCTTTCAAGTAACTAGAACTACAGGCACATGCTACCACGTCCAGCTAATTTTTGATTTATTGTAGAAATGGGGGTCTTACCATGTTGCCTAGGATGCTCTTGAACCCATGGTCTCAGGCAATTCTCTCTCCTCCGTCTCCCAAAGTGCTGGCATAACAGGCTTGAGCCACTGTGCCTGGCCTGTATACACATTTTAAGAAAGGAAAGAACTGTTTTAAAATTGTAGTACTCAGCCGGGCTCGGTAGCTCAGCCTGTAATCCCGCGCCTTTGGGAGGCTGAGGTGAGTGGATTCCCTGAACCCATGGGTTCAAGACCCGCCTGGGCAGCGAGACCTCATCTCTACAATAAATCAAAAAATCAGCCAGGCGTGGTAGCGCACGCCTGTAATTCCAGCTACTCGGAAGGCTGAGGCGGAAGGATTGCCGGAGCCTAGCAGGCGAGGCTGCGGTGGCCGGGAGCGGCCACTGCCTCCAGTCTGGGCGACCAAGTGAGACTCCAACACACACACACACAAATTGTAGTACTTAGTAAGATAAATGCAAGTCATGTGTGACTCCTGTAATTGCAAGAGGAGTTCAAAGTGGTCACCATCAGCCTCCAGACACTTCTGATGATGGTGAACATCTCTTAAAGCATGTCTACATTTTTTGGGCAGCCTTAGAAAGTGTGTGTGTGTATGTGTGTTTGTATGTGTGTGTGTGTGTGTGTGTATGTGTGTGTGTGTGTGTGTGTCTATATCTATATCTATATCTATCTATTGCTATGAACAAAATTGTGTCACTGCAAAATTTCATATTGAAGCCCTAACCCTCAATGTGACATACGGAGATGGGCTATTAAGGATTAAAGCTAAATGAAGTCATTAGGGTGAGGTCCTAATCTGATCAAAATGGTGACCTTGTAAGAAGGGGAAGAGAGACATCAAACTCCCCAGTTCCAAACCCCCTATCATGAGCACACAGAAAATGGCAGCTGCCAACAGCCAAGAGAAGAGGCCTCAGAAAGAAGTACACCTTGCTGGTACCTTCATCTTGAACTTCCCAGTCTTCAGAACTGTGAGAAAACAAATGCGATGCTTAAGCCACCCAGTCTATGGTTATTACAGCAGTCCGAGCTGACTAAAACACACACACACACACACACACACACACACACACACACAAATACTTATAAGAAATGTTAGAAAGTGACATTAGTTAGTGCTATGAGAATACGGAGTAAATGAGATGTGAAGGGGCAGAGGAGGTGGCATTTTAATTCAGCTAGGAGGATCCTGGCTCAAGAGCCCAAGGACCTGGGCACATTATAGTTTCACGGTTTTCCAAGTAGGGCACCAGCTTTTCTGGAGGGCTTCAGTCATCTCCCTCTTCCCAACCCCTCCATGTTTGATTCTCAATCTGTTGAGTTGCTTTTTTTTTTATAGTTGATGTCTCACTCTGTCACTCAAGCTGGCATGTAGTAGCATGATCATGGCTCACCACAGCCTTGACCTGCTGGGCTCAGGCAACCCTTCCACCTCAGTCTCCCAAGTAGCTGGGACTATAGGTCTGGCTAATTCATTTTATTTTTGTAGAGACAAGGTCTCACTATATTGCCTAGGCTGGTCTCACACTCCCGGGCTCCAGCAGTCCTCCCTCCTTGGCCTCCCAAAGTGCTGGAATTACATGTGTGAGTCACCGCCCCAGCCCTCCCACGCTTCTTATACATTTTTTCCACATCTCTTCTCCAGGTCTCAGGAGATGACATTTCCTCTCCTGCACACCTATACAGTCATTCACCAAAATGTAGAAGCCACCTCCAAGTCATCTTTCCTCATCTCTTTTCCAACAACAGTGCAGAAACTCATCACTTCTCTCCTAGATGTATGTGTTAATTTAAAAATCACAGGGTCAGCCGGGCGCAGTGACTCATGCCTGTAATCTCAGCATGTTGGGAGGAGGAGGCAAGAGGATTGCCTGAGTTCAGGGATTTGAGACCAGCCTGAGCAACATGGTGAGACCTTATCGCTACAATAAATAAATAAAGTAAAAAATTAGCTGGACGTAGTGGCTCATGCCTGTGGTTACAGCTACATAGGAGGCTGAGGCAGAAGGATCCCCAAAGCCCAGCAGGTCGAGGTTGTAGTAGCTGTGATCGTGCCACTGCACTTCAACCTGGGCAACAGAATAAAACTCTGACTCAAAAATAAAAATAAAAATCACAGGGTCTATACATTTAGAAAAGAAGACTTTAGTTCTTATAAGAGGTTAGGGCATCTAAGGTGCAATCTTTCGGGCTGGTAAGTACAACCTCTGGCGAAGACCAGTGACAGGTACTTTGAAGGAGGAGGGGTTAGGGTACATACATATTCAACAGGTTATAGGAGGAAATATGAATATTCATGAAGGTGTTCCTGACACATTTTTATTTGAACAGTATACATGTTACATACAACCCATGCTCACCTTTGGGTGGACATTTACCATTTAAATGTGTTATAGTTCAGTCCTATTTATCAAAAGGTAAATCAGGGACACAAGGCACTGAACAGCACAGCCTCTGTAAACCAGCCAGAACCAGTCCATGGTCAGCGGTTTTATCCAGAGAAAGTTACAGAAATCAGTCTTTTGTGCAATCAAAGCTGTAGTTATGACTGGCGGAACAGGGGTTCAGTTAGTCAGCATCTGTGAACTAAACAAGTTTGTGCTTGTTTTAATATTGCTTATCTTAAGGGCAGTGCTTGTTCAGCTGCTAGAGAAAAATAAAAATCTTATGGCAGGTAGAACATAGTTTATGCTTTAAGTGTAAGGGTGTATAACCTAACCCTGACCCGGCTTGACCTTGGGTCCTGTTTATAATTTGGTATCTTATCGCTGCAAAGTCTGTTCTGTCAATTTTATTTCCTTTTTTTTAACATTAATAATGGTCAGTTGTTGTGTCTAAACTCCAAAAGGAAGGGGTAAAATGACATATGCATGTCCTTCTGTCCTGTCATGGCTGGAAGTCCGTTTTCCAGGTTTTTCTGAGGTTTCCTTGGCCAAGAGTGGGTCTATTCAGTCAGTGGGGAGTTTAAGATTTTATCCTTAGCTTGCAAATGTAATGGCCTCTCAACTAACATCCTGGCTTTTAGTTGGTCCCTTATCATCCTCTACCCTGTTGCCAGAGTGATCTTTCTGAATCTCATGATGGATATCACACTTCTGCTTAAAATTGTACCATGGTTCTCTGAATTTCAGGGTTAAGTTTAGATCTTTCCTCTGCACAACCCCACCTACCTCTCTAGCCCAAAGCTCTCACAATCTGCCACTAGTTACCTTCATCCTGGTCATACTGAACTAGTCCTCTGGCTGTCCTGTTACTTCCTGCACTTTCTGTTACTCTGTCTGGAATCCCCTTCCGCTTTTAGCCAATGTCTTACCCTTCAAGATTTAGGGCCAGAATTACCTTTTCCAGGAAACCTTCCCAGACCCCTTATGATTTAGGTACCCTCCTGTGTGCTCTCTGTAATGAAATTGGCCTCTGCCAGTGTTACACAGCTCTATGCTGTGATTTCCATTTACTTATCTGTCTCTCTTGTTGTCTGTGTCATATCCCTCTTTTTAACCTCCGTGCCAAGTATGGAACCTGTCTCATATCAGGCCTCATAAGTACTTTTTGGAAGAATATATATATTTTGAGTCAGAGTCTCACTCTGCCGCCCAGGCTGGAGTCCAGTTGCATGCTCACAGTCACCCCAGTGTCAACCTGCTGGGCTCCAGCGATCCTTCCGCCTCAGCCTTCCAAGTAGCCAGAACTACAGGCGCGCGCTACTACGTCCGGCTAATTTTTTTTTTTTTATTGTAGAGATGAGGTCTCACAAAGTTGCCGAGGCTTGTCTCAAACCCCTGTGCTCAGGCAATCTTCTCGCCTCTGCCTCCCAAAGCGCTGGGATTACAGGCTGAGCCACCTCGCCCAGTCAAAAGAATAATTTTTATTTATTTGTTTTATTATTATTATTATTTTGAGCAGAAGTGTCACTTTGTCGCCCAGACTGGAGTGCAGTGTCACAATCACGGCTCACCGCAGCCTCGATCTTTTGGGTTCAAGTCATCCTCCCGCCTCAGTCTCCCAAAGTGCTGGGATTACAGGCATGAACCACCACGTGCCTCCCAAATCATAAATTTTAAAAGTAAAATCACAGGGCTTAATGAGCCCCTGGAGAAAGCGATCAAAGATGATGTTCCTGAGGCTTCTATATTAGGGAACTGAGAGATTTCGTCGTTTGAAAATGGACAGGGAGGATCACCTGCGAGCCGGATTTGAGGCTTGCAGGACAGGTGGAACCGAAACGAGCGGGGAGAACTACACTTCCCGTCATGGCTCGGGGCGTCGCTCCCTTACCCCTTTCGTCACCGCCTCTTCCCTGCGGAAGTGAAAGGAGCACTTCCGGGTTCGGCCAGAACCCGGAGCCGGCGGCGTCAGGTTGGCCTTAAAGGACTGTGCTCCCAAACTCCGCTTTGGCTTCGGTTCTCCTGGAAGCCTCGCTTTGAACTCGGCGGCGCCGACAAGTGTTTCCTTGGTCCAGTCGGCCGCGCCGGGGCG
>NW_007259689.1:1266653-1270355 GCF_000164805.1 Carlito syrichta | reverse complement strand
CCCGGCGCTGACGGTGCGTCCCCTTTTTCCTCTGTCTCGGCGACTGCCGCGTCGTAGACGCCCGCGTGGACCTCCCCCATGGCAGACACGACCCCGAACGGCCCGCAGGGGGCGGGCGCCGTGGTGAGTGCGCGGGCTGGGAGCGGCGCCGACCTCGGCGTGCGGGGTCGGGAAGAAGCAGGAGGCGTCGCGAGTGGGTCCCGGGGGCCTGGGACTCCTGATGGGGGCGAAGGACGGGAGGGGAGGCCGTGAGCGGAGTCGCGGAGGGAGCGAGGAACTCGTCCCCAGAGGGACCACAGGCTGGCCTGGAGCAGGTGACCCTCACCTGTACGCTGGGGAAATCGGGTCTAATTTCCTCTTCCCCCGCCTCGGCCCCTGATTGTCCCAGGCCCCCCGGGTGAAGATGCCACCTGAGGTTGTGCCGACACGCCACATGGAGCACATGGGTGGCGGCTTAGGATGCTGCTGCCCACCTGATGGCCATCGCACAGGATCCACGCTGAGGGGTTCTTCACTGTGTGCCCAATGAAGACAGGCATCGTCGCGCCTTTGTAAATGTTGTTTTTTTGTTTGTTTTTTGAGTCGGAGTCTTAGTGACCCACTGCTGGAGGGCAGTGGCATGCTCACAGCCACTGCAGCCTCGACCTCCTGGGCTCAAGCGATCCTTCAGCCTCAGCCTTCCAAGTAGCTGAAACTACAGGCACGTGCCACCACGCCCTGCTAAATTTTTGATTTATTGTAGAGAGGAGGTCTTGCCAAGTTTCCCAGGCTGGTCTTGAGCCTCTGGACTCCCAAAGTGCTGAGATTACAGACGTGAGCCACCACACACAGTTTTTCCCCATTCTTGCTCATTCTTTTTTTTTGGAGTCTCACTCTGTTGCCCAGGCTGAAGGACAGTGGCAAGCTCACTACCACCGCAGCCTTGACCTGCTTGGCTCCAGCAATCCTTCAGCCTCACCCTTCGAAGTAGCTGGAACTACAGGCATGTGCCACCGGACCTGGCTAATTTTTTGATTTATTGTAGAGGAAGTTCCTGCCAAGTTGCCCATGCTGATCTCAAACCCCTGGACTCAACCCTCCGCCTCCCAAAGTGCTGGAATTACAGGTGTGAGCCACCAGGCCCGGCAATGTTGTTTTTAAGACACCTGACCTGGAGTTAATTATTTGTACCTGAAGCATTATTGTTCTGCACTTTTTGATCCGTAAATACCTGAGTATTTTTCTGCATGACAACCGTGCAGTTCCACATTTGAAAAATATTACCTATCCATGTTCAGATTTCCGTCATTGTCCTTTAAAGCTACTTTCTCCTCATCATGGGTTCAGTCGAAAAGCATGCATGAACTTAGTGGTCGTATCTTCTTTACTCTCTTTAATCTAGAACAGTTCTGCCCACTGCCTTTTTTGTCTTTTAAGACATGGATAGAGCCAGGCACAGTGGCTAACACCTGTCATCCCAGCACTTTGGGAGGTGAAGGTGAGAGGATTGCCTAAGTCCAGGGGTTCGAAACCAGCCTGGGCAACTTGGCCAGACTTTGTCTCTACAAAAAATAAAAAAGTTAGCAGGGCATGGTGGCATGCGCTTGTGGTTCCAACTCCTTGGAAAGCTGAGGCAGAAGGATCACCTGAGCCTAGCAGGTCGAGGCTGTGGTGGCCATGAGTGTGCCACTGCACTCCAGCCTCCAGCTTGGGCAACAAAGTAAGACTCCAAATAAAAAAAAATAAAAAAAAAGACAGATAGTTTTTAAGAGTCCAGACTGTTGTGCACTGGAAATGTATATACGTATATCTCATATACACATATACAGAAACATCTTATAGTGACTTATCCCATCATTGGAGAATTAAAGTATGATTGTTTGATTAAGGTGTTGTCCACCAGACTCGCCATTGTAAAGATGCCCTTTTCCCTTTGTAACTACAAAGTGTTCTTTTTTTTTGAGTTGGAGTCACACTCTGTCACCCAGACTGGAGTGGAGTGGCCGCTCCTGGCCACTGCAGCCTCAACCTGCTGGGCTCCAGTGGGTGATCCTTCTGCCTCAGCCTTCCAAGTAACTGGAACTACAGGCGTGCGCTACCACACCCAGCTAATTTTTTTTTTTAATTTATTGTAGAGATGAGGGCTCACCAAGTTGCCCAGGCGGGTCTTAAACCCACAGGCTCAGGCAATCCACTCACTTGAGCCACCGAGCCCGGCTTACAAAGTGTTCTTTGGCATGAAACTTTGAGACTGTACGACTGCATTGCTTCTCAACAGTTTTTCACCCAAAAAGCCACTGATGTTTTTTGCTTGAACTGTTTATTAATATGGTGGTTGGGCACTTCATTCTTAAAAATGCAAACTAATAGACTTTCTTAAACTTTTTTATTGTGTGATAGAATATACATAAAAGTGTACAAAGTGAAACGCATAGATCAATGATTTGTTGCAAAATAAGCAATGTAAAAGATGGATTTTAAAGAGTATTCTAAAACTAAATTTTAAACTATAGCGTACAGTTTTAATATTTGTAGAGAAACAACACAGGAACCCAGATTCATCTTTCACTTGATTGGTGCTAATCATTTAAATTTAGAAGTATCACTGTAGAGTAAGTCTGGATAGAATAATAAGCCAGAGGCATACTTCATATTTCTCAAATTACCTGCATGTGGTTAAGAAGACATCCAAAAAAATGTCCTTGAATTTTGAAATATATTTGCATTTTTTCCCTTGATTTTTCATGTCTTTTTTCCAAATGGTAATAAAGTTAAATTGCATACAGCAGTGTTTTTAGGCTTCAGGTAGATCCATTAGTGCGTTTATAAGTAAGTATAGTGGAAACATCATCTGTTTTTAAAAAAAGAAATAGAAAATGTCAAAATCCATCACAATAGTAAGGTTACTATTGTTCATGTAGCTTTCGTTCACTTTATATATCCATATATAAAGTGAACTCAACGTTAAATTTGTTTACATGGATCCTAGTAAAAAATGTAGAAGCCACTTTAGAATTAGAATATAAAATATATTTTGATGGAAAAACATCTTAAGTTCTTGCTTCAGTGGTAAAGGACATAGACATTGGGGAAAAAGCTGCAAAAGAAAAGATAGATTGGGAAGATAGAGAAGAAACTGGTCTGTGGAGTTTAATTGAGGGATGCGGGCTGTGGAGGAGCTTGAAGGTAACAAAGAGATTCGGGGAGTCAGAGAGGCAGTTGTCATTTAATACCTGACAGCCGAATTCTGGGTTCCTACAATGTGCCAGGCCCTTGTGTACATCAGCAAATCACGAGGCCCATGATTAGCTCAGTAGTTACTGATTATTATGGTTTTCTCCTTCAGAAGGTTTATTTAATCCAAACTGCCATTGTGTGATGCCTTTGTACTCAGCTCTGAGACCTACCTATTCAGATATGAGATTTTTTTTTCTTAGAATAGGCATATGGCTCTCTTGAGAGCAATTAGCTCTTATTCAACGTTCTTTTAAAATAGACGAAGCCACTATTACAAGTGTTGAAGGGACACAGGTAATTGTAGTTAAGTTTCTGTTGAGATTTTTTTTTTTCGACTGGGCTCAGGCTGTAATCCCGCGCTTTGGGAGACCAAGGTGAGTGAATTGCCTGTGCCCGTGGGTTCGAGACCCGCCTGGACAACTTGATGAGACCTCATCTCTACAATAAATCAAAAAAATTAGTCGGGTGTGGTAGCGTGCGCCTGTA
>NW_007259689.1:1194297-1266488 GCF_000164805.1 Carlito syrichta | reverse complement strand
GCCACTGCACTCCAGTCTGGGCAACTGAGTGAGACTCCAACTCAGTTTTTCCTAATTAATTAGCCTTTATTTTTTAAAATGTCACCTCAAGATTTTTGTTTGTTTGGTTTTTTGAGTTGGGGTTTCACTTTGTCACCTAGGCTGAAGTGCAGTGGCGCGATCACAGTTACCAGAGCCTCAACCTAGGCTGAGGCGATCCTTCTGCCTTAGCCTCCCAAGTAGCTACAGGCATGCAGCACCACACCCAGAAAATGTTTTTATTTACTGTAGAGATGAGGTCTCACCGTGTTGCCCAGGCTGGTCTCGAACTCCGGGATCAGGCAATCCTCTCACCTCAGCCTCCCAAAGTGCTGGGATTACAGGCGTGAACCACTGCACCTGGCTGGAATTTTTCTATTTATTTACATTTAAGCACTTTCTGTGCTTTTCACATCAAAACTGTAAGTTGTTTGGACTTGTCATTAAGCATATACATGAAACACCTAATTGCCTTAGAGTTTTCTCTTAATGTAAAAAACAAATGTAACACGTTTGTTCAAACATTTTTTAATAGAAATAGAATTGCACAGTCTTCTTCCTTAAAAACATAATTTGCAAGTTTAGCTTACTACATATTTTTCTTTCTAAATTTAGCAATTCATGATGACCAATAAACTGGACACGGCAATGTGGCTTTCCCGCTTGTTCACAGTATACTGCTCTGCTTTGTTTGTTCTGCCTCTTCTTGGGTATGTATTTATTATTCGTATATTGCTGCCTTTGGTGTCGAATTGTTCAGCCAGTTTATATGGAAATACTTTTAGGTATAAGACTTATTAAACTGTAAAGTGTTCAGAGACAAATAAAACACATTCCAACTAGGTACTAATAACCTAATAACATTATCAGTTGGAGGAAGATTGTATTTCTTGTGCTTTGGGAAACTAACATATCATTGAAAATCTGAGGAAAACAGATGTGTGGGGATGAGATGAGATAGTTTTTTTCATTTTTGACCTTTTATCACTTGACAGGAAAAATCACTTGCTTGATGGTAAAAATCAAGCATCATAAATTTGAACATAAAGTTGAATTTTATATTCAGTTTTGCAAATCGAATATAATAATTCGATTGGGCATATGTGTGAAGTGATGCCTTTAAGAAGATATTTTTTTCCTATTGACAATTAAAGGATTTAGGTGTTGTGCAATTATGATGCAATTCACAAAGGAGGAAGAGGCCTGGTAGTTGTTTATGTCTCATGATAACTTCTCTGGTAATTTGCAGGTTGCATGAAGCAGCAAGCTTTTACCAGCGTGCTTTGCTGGCGAATGCTCTCACCAGTGCTCTGAGGCTGCATCAGAGATTGCCACACTTCCAGTTAAGCCGAGCATTCCTGGCCCAGGCGTTGTTAGAGGACAGCTGCCACTACTTATTGTACTCACTCATCTTTGTCAATTCCTACCCCGTTACAAGTATCCTTTTCTACCGTTTTGACAATCAAATTGCCAGCTAAGCATATATGAGGGCATTCCATGAAGCCTGGGTTTGTTCTTGGCACTTCATTTGAATGAAGATATGTTTAGTCTGAGAATTTTTGAGTCTAATATGTGATATCTGAACTTTGGAGAACTGACTTGAGTATTTTAAACTTTGTCTGTTTTGTTCTTGCCTCCTGTTAGTTTCTCCATTAGAATAGATATTTTAAAATTCAGATTCAAAGTACAGGTTTATGCACAACTTTAGTATTTAAAATTCTCTTTCATTTAATTCACATCTTTTGGGAAAGTGTCCAGATATCTTGCTTTAAAAAGAGGGCCTTAGCGCATTCCTTTCTTAACTCCCAGTGAGCTAAAAACAAATGGAATTTAATTAAGAAGTAACTTATTTAAGCAGGGAGTAGAATAATTAATAAAAACAAATTAATACTTGCTGTGGATAGAGTAGAAAAGAAGAACACATGGATAATCCCTGGAGCTCATGAGAATTAAAAAACTCATTTGACATTTATATGTTTTCAGTTTTCAGAAATGTGTTGTGGTGTATTGATGAGTCTTATTTAAAAAGGAGGAGAGGGATGGGGAGCAGTTCCACAGCTCCGTGTGTTTGGGAAGTACAAGGTTAAATGTGTTTAAATAGGGTTCTTGACTGTAGGGCGTTTGATATTCTAAGTGCCTTATGAGGCTAAAACAGGTACCAGAGGATCTTAAGCTTCATTTTTGTTGTTTTCCTGTAGATCATACCTCTGAAAATTATTCTGTGATTTGAGAAGTGCTGCTCTAAGAACTTTTGAATGTTTATGATATGACTATACATAACGTAAAGCACAGTAAAATGTTTTTCTAAGACTAAATATTGCCTGTTTATGTCATATCCATGTTCATGAAGTATCAAATTTTTACAAATCTTAAGAAAAAGAAAATAAGAAGAAACAAAAATTTCCGGAGCACCTATTTTGCCAGTATATAGGAACTTGATGTATTTAATATTTGTAGCACTTTGAAGAAAAAAATGTTATATTGATAAGGATGTTGAGCCTCAGTATGACATACGTTGGCTAGTAAGTAGTATTGCTTACAAGGTCTTTCTAACTTAAAAACCCTACCCAATCTACAGTTAATGGGTGAGTAACACTTAAGTATAGTGTTAAAATATTTCTGGGCTGGGCTCAGTAGCTCAGCCTATAATCCCAGCACTTTGGGAGGCCGAGATGAGTGGATTTACCTGAGCCCACAGGTTCGAGACCAGCCTGGGCAACTTGGCGAAATTTCATCTCTACAAAAAATAAATTAAAAATTAGCTGGGTGTGGTAGCATGCGCCTATAGTTCCCGCACTTGGAAGGCAGAGGTGGAAGGATCACTGGAGCCCAGCAGGTCAGCACTGGGTGGCTGTGAGTGTGCCACTGCACTCCAGCCTGGGCAACAGAGTGAGACTCCAACTCAAAAAAAAAAAATTCTGTCTGTACATGGGTAAAACTGTAACTTCACTTAACTATTCAGTATGTGGAGATCCTGTTTAAATTCCTTGCTTTACCAGGATAATATAAGTAGTTTAAAACATAAGAAAAAGTTTTTCATGTTTCAGTGAATGAGTCTGTAATGTTCCATGGGTGTTCATTTTTAGGTAAAACTCCTGAAATGATTATTATACTACAACTGTAGATGATGTAATCACATCAGTTTGGCATGTCATTGGATTGATCAGCATTTGTTGGTCACATTCACTGAGGTGTTTTGCAATAACCAGTATTAAAATTTTTGCTTTTCTGAGATACAATGGGAAGTGATGTAGAGATTTTTGGTAATGCCTTTTAGTATCTTAACATTTCTTTGGAGGGAGGAGAAATAACAGAAAATGTGTTTTCCAGGTAAGTAATGTAGAGTCACTGAATATATCTATACTTAACTCTGGGACAGCTCCTTACATAGATCCGGCCCTCAGCTAGTCTTGTTGAATCCTGAATCATGCCAGATGAGACTCAGTCCTGGTGGAGATAGCCTCACTGCCTTTTCTTTGCAGCTGGCTATTTTCTAACCCTTCCCTTGTGAGACTGTTGAAGATGAAGGATTTTGTATTCCTTACATTCTTACAGAAGAAAAGTAATGAGCAGTGGGAAGAACATAAACTTGTAATTAGCAAGAAATGCTAATCTGATTTCTAAGGCAGTTGGGTATTATGGTAATAAGGGTGGGCTGAAAGTGATATCACAGATTTGTGTTCAGATCTTTGTTCTTACAAAGGTGATACATTGTCCTTGCTCTATTAATGACAGGTACTGAGGGTTTAAATTGCAGACTTTACACCTCTTTTCTGAATTTGTAGCAGTTTAAAAGTAACTTGATTCAGCCTCAGCAACAAAGCAAGACCCTGTCTCTATAAACAAAACAGAAAAATTAGCCATTTGTGGTGGTACACCTCTGTAGCCTCAGCTACTCAGGAAGCTAAGGCAGGTGAATCACTAGAGCCCAGGAGTTCAAGGCTGTGGTGAGCCATGATTGTGCTACTGTACTCCAGCCTGGGTAACAACAGTGAGACCCCATTAAAAAAAAAAATGTAACATTGGAAGCTATTATTATGAGTCTCTTACCAAGGACTTAGGAACTATAGAATGTTAGAGATAGAAGACACATTAGAAATCTCTGCCTATTCGTTTGACAGAGTATGAAACTTGGCCTGAGAAAATGAGGTTAGTGACAGAGCCAAGAGTGGGAACCCAGGTCTCTTGACTCCCAATTCAGGGTTCCATTTTCACTACCTGATACCACCCCTTATTGACTCAAGCTTTGATCTAGATATGTGTCAAAGTTTATTTACTTTGAATTATTTGAACAGCAGCAGTTTTACAGTAACTGTAGGAGAGAGTTGAAGCTTCCACCAGTTTCAAAGTAGTCTGTGATTCACTAAAAAGTTTAAAGCTTTTGTATACATATATGGTCCTTATCAGGATATTTGCATTTTTCATAAATCTTGTGAGTGGTGGGAAAGAAATGGTCAAGATACTAATTTAGAGAACCACTATGTTATTAGATAGTTAGCGTCCTTCTGATACTTGGTTATAGGTTGGTGTCTTGCTCGCCAAGTAGAAACTGGGAACCTTGGTTCTAAATGAGTTAAGGTTATAATGAATTTGATCCTCAGATTGTGTTATTTCAGTCACTGTTTCCATTATGTCAGGCCTTCAGTTAGTATATAAAAAAAATAATGGTTCATTTCTTAGAAGCTGCTAACCTTTTTAAGACAAATGCTTTTGCTATTCATGATTGACTGATGGCCTATATCATTCATAGGAAAACTTGTCAAGTTTTTGGTTTTTTGTTTGTTGTTTTAATCAGCCTGGCAGAAATTGGGGTGAAGAATGGGATCTTTTGAGCAGTTTTCACTTTTCAAAAAGTTTAATGAAAATTGCGGCGGGAGCCTGTACTCCCAGTGTTTCAGAAGGCTGAGGCAAGGGGATTGCTTGAGCCCAGGAGTTCAAGACCAGCTTGGGCAACATAGTGAGACCTTGTCTCTATAAAAAAAAGTTTTTAAAAATTAGCAAGGCATAATGGCACACACCTGTAGTCCCAGCTGTGCGGGAAGCTGAGGCAGGAAGATTGCCTGAGACCAGGAGGCCGAGGCTGTGGTGAGCTATGATCATGCCACTGCACTCCAGCCTGGGTGACAGAGTGAGACCCTGACACAAAAAAACTTGTCAGAATTGTATAATCTATGGCATAAAGCCAAACAGCTGGACTCAAATATATATACTCTCTGCGTATAATTAAACTGAACCGATAAGATTTTTTTAATGACTGTATACAAAACCAAATATATACTGCCTTTTTAATTTTTACAAATTGGGAACCTAATTGTTAACAGCTTGATAGGTACAGTGTTTCAAAATAATGGTGTCTTTTTAGGAAACAGATAAAAGATCTTTAGTTTTGGGGGCTAAAAATTTGGGAACTGTAAACCATTACCTCAGACTGTTCAGCAATTGAAACAAGAGTTTATAAAAGATTATTTCTGTGTATGAAAGCTAAGTTAGAGTTGCCAGAAAGGCCATTGTGCAGTTAAAAGCTATATTTAATCCTTTGAAATGGCTTAGATTTCAATTTAATTTAGCGAGTATTCATGGTGTTTTAATAACTGGTAGAAATAAAAAAAGTTTCTTCACTATTAAACTGAGTTTTAGAAAATTAAATAGTTTGCTTTCTTCTTTACAGTTAACAAAATTTGATTTGGCTTAAAGTGTACCAGTCAAACAGAAGCTATTCCACTGAACTCATTTTAGCAGATACCATTTCAGATCTGTGTACTTGGACATAATACATAGTCTGTTTTGCAAGTACTTGATGACTTTTAGATGTTTTCCTTAAATGTTTTCTTCAGTGAGTATTTTCCCAGTTTTGTTGTTCTCTTTGCTTCATGCCGCCACATACACGAAAAAAGTCCTTGATGTAAGTAAAACTGTGCTGTTTCTTTGACTCCTGAATTATAGATTGTTGATGTGAATTTGAGTTCTAAGACAACTTAGCATTTGTCACAAAAAGTTCCTCTATTCCTTACAAACTGCTGCTTTCCTGAAATTTTTTCTTATTGCTGGGTTGAAACATTAAGCCTAACTTGAGTGGACTAAGCAGATTTACTGCATATGTACTGAAATTTGAATTAAAATATCCAAATTTAAGCCTTGTTGGCATTTTTCTTTATCATCGTAATTCTTTGGTCACAGCAGTAACTCAACTGGGCAATTTCTAACATTAGTTAGCAAAGAAGTCATACATTTTAACTGTTACTGACTAGTCAGATTTTGATGTGGTTGGAGAGAAATGACCACCATTTTTTGGTGAAATAATCTAATCTTTCTGAAAAAAAAAATAAAGCATCTAAGAATGAAAAGTACTTTTGACTAAAGCTACTTTATTCGGTTAAGTCTTTAATTATACAAAGCAAAACAGGAAAATACACCAGCGTTTGTTCCTAAGTAGTTTGTAAACTTTGATATCATTCTCAAAAAGTTGGCTTTTGGTTGAATTGCCTGTTAGACTATTTATCTAAAGAAAGAAAGTAATTGAGTTATCAAAAATGCTTCATTTATTTCTAATGTTTCTTTTTTTGTTGTTTTAGGCAAGGGGTTCAAACAGTTTACCTCTGCTGAGATCTGTCTTGGACAAATTAAGTGCTAATCAACAAAATATTCTGAAATTCATTGCTTGTAATGAAATATTCTTGATGCCGGCTACAGTTTTTATGCTTTTTAGGTAAGAAAAAAAAAATACATTTATTTTGGATAGAAAGCCTAGGAATTTGTCTTAAACTTCATTCCTTGTGATTTTTTATTTAACATTTTGAAAATTACTTTCAGAATTACTACCTCTGAAAGAATCTTATGAAGTCTAGTGTAGTCCATTCTTCCATTATTAATCTTAGTTACAGAAGTAATAGATAAATAAGCCTTCCTTTCAGACAAGATTGGGTGTACTCAGGGTGGTACAGCTGTAGACAAGCCTTCTTTTTAAAAATTAGAACATTAAAATTGTATTGACTTGCATTGATATTCTTGTATTTAAGTTTCAAAACAATACACATCGCTACCTGGATGATTGCTTTTTCCATTTTTAGTTTTATAGGAAATAGGACATTACAGATAAAAGTTAACATAACATTTCAGTATGAATCATAGTTAAAGTTTTGTCCCTTTCATAGAGGTAAGGAGTTTGATATGTGCACATGTATACAGTTCTTTAAAAGTACTTACACAGATCTGTAGAAAATATATATTATTATATTGTGAGCCAGGCACAGTAGCTCTGTGCCTCCCAGCACTTTGGGAGACTGGAGTGAGTGAGAGGATTACCTAAGGCCAGAAGTTCAAGACCAGCCTGGACAACTTCACAAGACCTTGTCTCTATAATAAATCAGAAAGTTAGCTGGGCATGGTGGCATGCGCCTGTAGTCCCAGCTGCTTGGAAGACTGAGACAGAAGGATTATCTGAGCCCAGGAGGTCAAGACTGTGGTGAGTCATGATTGTGTCACTGCACTCCAGCCTGGGCAACAGAGTGAGGCCCTATTCAAAAAAAAATTGTCTTTATTTTACCTAATATTTATGCAGTACATTTTTTTTTTCACCTACTTATACTCAATATGTCAGTGTTTTCTTTAACATATGCCAGAACTGTTTTTGTTGAATATAAGCTTAATTATTATAGTTTTTAATGTACGTTACCTTGATTAACTAGTAAGGTTTTCATATACCTGACAATTACTTCTTTAGCAATCTCTTCACCTAAGGACAGTTTTATAAATTTTCTTCTAAATGAGTCTGTTTCATACTTTTTTTCTTTGAGTTGGAGTCTCACTCAGTCACCCAAGCTGAAGTGGCACACTCACAGCCACCCCAGCATCAACCTGCTGGGCTCTAGTGATCCTTCCGCCTCAGCCTTCCAAGTAGCTGGAACTACAGGCACGTGCTACCACACCTGGCTAATTTTTTACTTATTGTAGAGACGTGATCTCACCAAGTTGCCTGGGCTGGTCTTGAACCCGCAGGCTCAGGCAATCCACTCACCTTGGCCTCCCAAAGTGCTGGAATTGTAGACTGAGACACTGAGCCTGGCCTGTTTCATTCTTTTAAATAATGCTTTTCTCTGTGAACTCCAAGATTGTCACGTGTTGCTTAAGTTGTGGAGTCTCATACTAGGAATTGTAATCTATTTAAATGACGTTCTGGAATGATACAATGAAAAGACTTCTTGATGGGTGTGAACCTATATTTTGGTTGGTTTGACCATTTACTTGGCCTTCTGAGCCTTTTCCCCCCTCATTTAAAAACGATTGGCCGGGCTCGGTGGCTTAGCCTGTAATCCCAGCACTTTGGGAGGCTGAGGTGAGTGGATTACCTAAACCCACGGGCTTGAGACCCGCCTGGGCAACTTGGTGAGACCTTGTCTCTACAATAAGGCAAAAATTAGCACACACCTGTAGTTCCTTCTACTTAGAAGCCTGAGGCGGAAGGATCACCAGAGCCCAGCAGGTCGAGGCTGTGGTGGCCGGGAGCATGCCACTGCACTCTAGTCTGGGCGACAGGGTGAGATACCAACTCCAAAAAAAAACTAATATTAATTGAAATAGGTAGATGCCTAAAATCTTTACATCTACAGCATTCTCTGAATGCTGAATGTAGGATTTGATACAGCTGTATTTATAAATTAACTCTAAAACTTTGAAACTAAGGTTTAATAATAAAGTCTTCTCTTATTCTGGAAGCTGAAAGCATATAAAAGAAAGGTGTAATGTAATCTGGGATAATAGAAAATGGGACAATTAAAATTCTAGTATTTTTCCATCATTTATAGGCCTTTTCTTCTCTTTTGTGATCCTGATTAGGCACTTAGAAGTTTTAATTCGTGAAAGGAACTTTTTGCCCCCTTACTTTTCTTATTTATTCTTCTGTTTTTTGGGGTTACTTCATTTGCTCTTGGTCACACCAGATTCTATGATTTATTTCATGTAACTGAATGAAAGTTGAAATGATAGATACCAAACTAGTTTTTTTATATGTGTATAATTGATGTCTGCATTCAGATACTTCCAGTTTTCTGTTTAACCAAACCTAATAATTTATTATACTCCTCTTTAAGTTAGTTGAAGATACTTTTAATGAAATCCTTAGATGCCATGCAAGCTCAGACAAAAACTTCATTTGGAACTACAGTGAATTTTTTGTTAGGAGCACCAGGTTTTGACTGCATTGGTACATTAATTCAGTTATGCTCCTTAGATATCTTACTTTAACATTTATTATGTACAAACTTACCTTTTTTTTTTTTTTTGAGTTGGAGTTTTAGTCTGTCACCCAGCTGGAGTGCAGTGGCACACTCAAAGCCACCCCAGTGTCGACCTGCTGGGCTCTGGCCATCCTTCTGCCTCAGCTGTCAAGTAGCTGGAAATACAGGTTATATTGTAGAGACAAGATCTTGGCAGGTTGCCTGGACTGGCCTCGAACCCATGGGCTCAGGCAATCCACTCGCCTCAGCCTCCCAAAGTGCTGGTATTACAGGCTGAGCTACTGAGCCTCACCACAAACTTACATTAATATGGAAGATTATTGTGAAGGAGATGAGAATTTGTCAGAAATATTTAAATAGAGATTTTTTTTGTTTTTTATTTGAGGTCTCACTCTGTTACCCAGGCTGAGGGCAGTGACACAATCACGGCTCACCACAGTCTTTACCTCCTGGGCTTACATGTTCCTTCTGCCTCAGCCTCCTTAGAAACTGGGACTACAGGCACACACCACCACACTCAGCTAATTTTTTCTCTATAATTTTTGTAGAGACGAGGTCTCGCTATTTTGCCTAGTCTGAGAAATTTTGCTTTTTTAAAAAATTAAAATCAACTTATAAAGTTGTACTTAATTCCTAACAGGAACAGCTATTAATGCTTTAAGTATGTAACTTGAATATAACCCAAACTATAAAATTAAAAACAATCTTAAATTATGACTATTCCATATATGCTTTCCTTGTGGTAGACACGCTATCTAATATTAGAAGGCTCTATTAAGTTATATTTGTCTCAATAATGCTCAAAGTTCTGTATTTAAAAATCAGCTGGGCATGGTGGTTGCCTGTAATCTCAGTGCTTTGGGAGGCTACAGTGGGAGGATTGCTTGAAACCAGATGTTTGAGACCAACTGGACAACATAGTGAGACTCCATCTCCAATAAATTAGAAGTTAGTCAGGTATGGTGGCACATGCCTATAGTCCTAGCTGCTCAGGAGCCTGATGCAAGAGGACCGCTTGATCCCAGGAGTTGGAGGTTGCAGTGAGCTATGATCATGATCATATCACTGCTCTTCAGCTTGGGCAACAGAGCAAGACCCTGTCAAAAAAAAAAAAATGAGTGCATAGTCTGAGTTTATCTTACACACATTGCACACATGTGCAAAGAGAAGGGTGATCACTGCAGCTCTTTCTAACTGTGAACTGGAGCTATTCTAAATATTCATTTGTAGGGATCTTGTCACGTAGTAGTATGAGCATAAGACAGAATACTTGAAGCTGTAGCAAAGGATGAGGTAATTTATGTTGTAATATGGAATGATTTCCAAGATATAATATGTTAAAGTTAGGAACAGTTTAGAGTGTTCCCCCATTTATATTTTGTGGCCGTGTGTGTGTGTGTGTGTGTGTGTGTGTGAGAGAGAGAGAGAGAGAGAGAGAGAGAGAGAGAACATATATATGTGTCTCAGTTTCTTGGGAATGATAAATAGTAATGATATCACTTCTCTTGTAGAGTTGTCAGACTGATACAGTAGATGATAAAGCGAGCATTCTATTAGTCATTATATACACTTGTGTTCATATATTTCTGGAAGGATATATTAGAGATTGTGCTATAACTTTGAGGAAGAGGCTAACTTGGATGATGTTTTTTAAGTGAATATTTTGTGTCTATATTTTTTTAACTTTAAGAAATTAAAAATTTGCCAGGTGCAGTAGTTCACATCCTTAATTGCCAACACTTTGGGAAGCTGAGGTGGGAGACTTGTTTGAGGCCAAGAGTTCAAGACCAGCCTGGGCAAGAAAGCGAGACACTGTCTCTACAAAAAAAATAGAAAATTAGCCAGATGTGGTGGTGAATGCCTGCAGTCCTAGCTCCTCGGGAGGCTGAGGCAAGAGAATTGCTTGAGCCTAGGAGTTTTAAAAAATGTTTAAATTTTTCAGATTATTTATTGGGGAAAATGGATGTTGCATTTGTCTTAGCAACAAGTTTGTAGTTATGTAAATTGTTTTTACTATGAAAGTAATACCACACAATTTGGAAGAAAAGGCTAAAAGGACCTAAGAAAACACATCTGCATCTTAATGTATTTCCTCCAAAATAAATTTTAAAACAGTTGTAGTTTTAAAATAGGTGTAGCTTTATATTCTGCTTTTTTCAAAGTTGCTGTATAGTTTTCATAACTAGGATTTTAGTTAGTTGCACACTGAATTTATTAAATAACCATAATATAAGTTACTTAATCCCGCTTCCTTACTAAAAACATTACATCAAGTTGTTGCTGCATTTTATTTGTAGTCATTTTAGTAAATATCTTAATCCAGATAGGTTTTTTAGGGACGAATTCAAGACGGAATTTTGTAAACATACACTTAACTCTTGGAGTATTGAAATTGTGCTTTTTAACCAAGAACAATAATTAGTACAGACTATGTAGATTTACTAGTTAGCCAGTGTAATTTTATTTGGGTTGGGTTGTTTGCATAAAATACGTCACATTTCATTTGAACATTTTATGGAGTTTTAAAACTTAGTTTCATCAATTGTCTGTGGTAACTATGGAAGTATTTATGTAACATTTCTGATTTGTTTAGTCTTTATAAATTTCAAAAATAGTACAAATATGAATACATTTATAAAAATTTAATAACATTTTACTCTTTACCCGACATATATATTCTTATATTTTCTTTTTAAGAAAAATTGGATTTGGACAGATAGCTATTGCTAGGACCATTTAATGAATGACAATGACATATATTCTCTAGTTGAATTGCCTTTAAGTTTTGAGAGTATACATCTGAATTGATCATGTATATTTATCACTCTTATATTTGTTCATTGCAGTGGTCAAGGAAGTTTGCTCCAGCCTTTTATATACTATAGATTTCTAACTCTTCGCTATTCCTCTCGAAGAAATCCATATTGTCGGTAAGCTGATGATTAGTTTAAATCTGTTTTATTTGTTTAGAGCACTTGGTAAACATAGTATTTGTAACTCTTAAGAATTCTGATATGTTAGAATTTAGAAGCAAGCAGTGCTTTTGTAAATATAAGTTCTAGTTCTTAGATTTGACTGGGGTTGGTGAGAAGGTTGTTGAATTTCTTCTCAGAAACTGAGACTGGAGTTATCTTGACCACTTCTAAAGTACTGCTAAAGCTTAGGGAGTTTAAAAATGTGTAAAACATAAGATCTACCTTCTTCTGGGGGTGAAATGAAGTTATATTTTTACAGTGCTTAGGCTTTATTAGTTTCTTAATAGTTTTCTTATTTTACAATCTGATTCTTCTTTCAGGGTGTTTCTGCATTCTTTTAGACAATGTCTGTTTTTTAATATTTCTGATATACAGTTTACTTGTTTTAAACACAACATTCCTAATGAATCTCTAATAGCAAATTGACATCCATTTTTACTGGGTTCCATGAGTTTTTGCCTTTTATCTCTCTGGTCTGTGTATTCATTTCAGATGTGTTCCCTTTCCTGACATCCAGTTTTCATCAGCACATTTGTCTTTCTCTGCTTCTTTATACCTCCTTCTCCATTCCTCATTTTCTCCACATGTCTTAAATCATATCAGTATATCTAGAATTTAGTTTTCAGTGAACTGAAAAAGACTAACAGTGAATCAAAATAACACAGATGTGCTAATAATAAACCTCTTCAGAGATCTCTCTCAAGCAGTCACTTGACCCAGACTATCAGCCTCATTAGGGCTCATGCCTTCCAGCTGATTCATTCAGAAAACAGTGGTTGTGTGTTGATAGCAAGTTTATGTAGAATCAAAATGTTTGCTTTCAGGGTCTTTTTGCTGAGTAAAGTAGACAGCTATATAAGTCTGTGGTGATGAAGGTGGTGATGATGAAGAAGCTCAGAAAACAAATGAGAATCCACTGAGGAGGTGGAAACATAGTCAAATCTTCTTCTTCTTCTTCTTATTATTATTTGAGTTGGAATCTCACTCTGTCGCCCAGACTGGAGTGCAGTGGCCGCTTCCGACCACCGCAGCCTCGACCTGTTGGGCTCCGGCGATCCTTCCGCCTCAGCCTTCCAAGTAGCCGGAGTTACAGGCACACGCTACCACGTCAGGCTGATTTTTTGATTTATTGTAGAGATGAGGTCTCACTGCCCAGGTGGGTCTCGAACCCGCGGGCTCAGGCAGTCCACTCACCTCAGCCTCCCAAAGGTGCTGGATTACAGGCTAAGCCACCAAGCCCCACTAAATATTATTATTTTTTTTTTTTTGAGTCAGAGTCTTATCTGTTGCCCAGGCTAGAATGCAGTGGCACTCTCATGGCCACTGCAACCTCTACTTACTAGGCTCAGGTGATCTTTCTACCTCAGCCTTCCAAGTAAGTGGAACCACAGGCATGTGCCACCACACCCGGCTAATTTTTTGATTTATTGTAAAGACAAGGTCTCATCATGTTGCTCAGGCTGGTCTCGAACCTCTGAGCTCAGGCAGTCCTCTTGCCTCCACCTCCCAATGTGCTGGAGTTACAGGCTTGAGCCACTACACCTGGCCAAGCCAAGTCTTTTAAAGAATGAGTTTGAGTTCCCGAACTTTGGTGCCTCAAAGTGCTTGAACTCAGTAAGTACGGAGGGAAAAACTACAGACCTGTGTCCAGAGAGGCAGACAGTAGAGAGGACTAGATCTTGAAAGGGTTTGTATTTTATTTGAGGTAGGGAGAGTCTTGGAGAGTATAATGTGGAGGGATTAGGAACCCTCATGATGAAATCAATTTGAAAACATTCCAGAAGGTAGATTACAGGCTCACCAAGAGGAGAAAGAGTAGATCAGTTTGGAGACGAATCCACTGGTAAAGGGAAGGGGGAACACATTTGAAAAATACTCAGGAGGCAGCGTCTTAGGGTCTGGGAGAGAAGGTACAGACCTCCAGGTTTCTGGTCTGGAAGCCAAGAGTCATAATGGTGCTGTCATGAAGATAGGAAAGACAGAAGATCAGGTTTTGGAATAAATGTGCATCCTTCCAAGTATTATCCCTGTCTTTGTACAAGAGTGTGTTAAATACTTGTTTAGAAAAGTCAATTTATTGCTGTTATTGCAAAGCAGAGTACAGAAATATAGAGCAGGAATCACACCTTTATGCAGGATGAGTCAGCACATAAGGTGAAAATTGTGAATAACTAAAATTGGCCTTGATGATCCTTCACATGTGTGATGTGTGTAGTGTGTCATAGAGAGCACTTTGTAGACAGCACAATTCAGGCAAAGGCAGCGTCTGTCTACTGGTTTGGCCACAAACATGCATGATAGTAGGGAGTGACAGAGGATGAAGCAGAAATGAGATTGAGACCAGATTGTGGGGCTGTTGGATGTTATGTTGAGGAGTTGGGCTTTAGTCTGATGGCAGAAAAGAGTCATTTTGGTCAGAGGGGAATTAACATTTATTGAGCACCTTCTATGTCATCTCCTTCAAACTTTACCACACTCTGGAGTACATGTTCTTACTTTACAGATGAAGAAACCTCTGAGGGACAGTGTGTACTTTTAAGGAAATGGTGGGTGGGATTGCCCATGTTATATACTTTTCTTGTTCTCTTTTAAAATATCAGTTGAATTTGTCTAAGTTAAATGTGAAGATGATGTCTCTACTGTAAAAAACCATACATAAATTAGCCCTAATCAGTTTTCAGAGATAGCCGTTAGTAATACCTTTATTAGATGAACATTTCAGCCCACAAAGACATAGGTGTTGAGTTTGAGAATTTCATGGTGTGTCTTTATGTGTACCCTACGATGCATTCCATTTCTTTCTTTTGCTTACAAGTCTTTCATGACTGTGGCATGTTCCTTCATCAACATTTGCTTAGCACTGTAGGCATACCTTGGAGACACTGCGGGTTTGGTTCCAGACCACTGCAACAAAGCCAATACCACACTAAAGCAAGTCCTGGGAACTTTTTGGTTTTCCAGTACATATAAAAGTTATGTTCACTCTACACTGTAGTCTGTTAAATATACAAAATGGTTTGAGCAGGTCCACTAAAACTTTCTCTGTATCAGCTGTCCCACTTTCTTATCATTCATGTGTTCACTGGAGTAGCATTTTTAATTTCCTTCACGAACTTTTCCTTTGCATCCACAACTTGGCCCAACTGCTACGAGAGGCCTAACTTATGTCTGTCTTGACATTAGACATCCCTTCCTCACTAAGCTTAATCATTTCTAGCTTCTGATGTAAAGTGAGAGACGTGGGACTCTTCCTTTCACTTGAGCACTAAGAGGCCATTGAAGGGTTATTATTAACTGGCCTAATTTTAATTTCAGCATTGTTGTGTCTCAGGGAAAAAGGTATCTGAGTAGAGAGAGAGTCAGAGAGCAGACTGTGGGAGCAGTCACTATATTTACAACATTTATCAATTAAGTTATCTTTCTTACATGGGTATGGTTTGTGGCACCCCAGAACAATTACAATAGTAACACCACAGATCACCATAACAGATGTAATAATAATGAAAATGTTTGAAATATTGTGGGAATTGCCAAAATGTGACACAGACATGACATGAACATGTGCTGGTAGAAGAATGACATTGATACCTTGCTCTATGCAGGGTCACCACAAACCTTCCATTTGTTTTTTAAAAAAACAAATATATGTAGGATACAGTAAAATGAGGTGTGCCTGAATATTGCTTTTTCCTCATGTTTCTGAAAAAAAACCATTTTGTCTTGCAGAACGTTGTTTAATGAGCTGAGGATTGTCGTTGAACACATAATCATGAAGCCTGCTTGCCCGCTGTTTGTGAGAAGGCTTTGTCTCCAGAGCATCGCCTTCATAAGCAGATTGGCACCCACAGCTCCGTAGCTGAGCATCCAGTTAAGCTATCCATTCAATACAACCATTATTAGCAGCTGGTACTTGGACTAGGGGGTTGTAAATTCCAGGTGTTGCACTGGCCTCAATCCAATTTATGTAATTTGCATAATGCATCTCAGTGAAAAAATAATCATTTTTCCTGGCATGTTAAATCAAGCTTAAAAAGTTTTGAGAAAATTTTGCTGTGTTGCTAATGGTTGAGAAAGTTTGTTTGTAGTAACAAATGTACCAAAATTTTTTTAGATGCTGTTGTGCCTATATCATGAAGTACATTTATTTCTCTTGTAAACATAGCTCTAAAATTTGTTTCAACCTAGTTGGTAACCTGAGTTTATATCTGGCATGAGTTTACTATGGTAATATGAACATATGTGAATTCAGTAAATTTTGAGACAGTATTCTTCTGCCAATCAGTAATTTTGGTTAATGATTTTAATAGAAGCACATCCCACTGTGTTTAATTTCAAATTGTTATTGAATTGATCTTATGCTGCTTTGTTAGGACAGATTTATTTGAATGTATCATTTTAAGAAGAATTCTTTATGTATCTTATGCTATGACCTTCTAAAGTTTTGTTTCCATAAGTAATTCTGTGGCCTTGAGTATTTTAAAAATGACTCAACTGAAAGCTTGTTAGCCGATTGGATACATATTAGCACCTAGCCATTGTATGTCAGGAAGCAGTAGTGGCACAGCTTTCCTCTCAGAGACTCATTGGGTAACATATCTCAAATAGGAAATCCTTTTACAAATGTTGACACATAGTATTATAGTTTGTAGAACTACCTAGTTCAGATTCTTGACTGCCAGTTTTCTCAGTTTCTTAGGCTTGAATTTTCATAGATGATTCCAACAGTTCAGATGCCTTTTGAGAGGAATGTAACTGAAGATTGAGCATCTGACTATACTTGTGTCTGTTCTAAAGTAATAATGAAGAGTATGTTGTAGATTACATATTTACCCATCAAATCTGATTTAAAAGATTAAGCTGAAAGGTTTATAGGTAAGGTAATGGGGCCAGGGGAGGAGTTGTAGCAGATAGTGTACATTTCAGTCTCTTAATGTTATAGATAAATTGGATGTATTATGCAACTGTGATTTGGTTTATATAATTTGTTAAATCCTGTTCATTGAGCTCCCATCAACTCTTATAAAATTCATTTTGATCCTCATTACTGTTGCATGATTGGAAATGTTTAGAACATTGTACAATTTTAGTATGGAGTAATGTAATGGTTTTTGTAACCGCTTTTCTTCTGTCTGCATGTAATTTGGATTTCTCAAATACATTCATTAGCAATTTATCAGTAACATCAGTTTTCTTTTTGTTCATCTTCCTAATCTATAGAAAGATGACATTCTTAGAATAGATTAACAGAACAATTCTACTTGATAGCTTAACTATTACCAGCTATTTTTGTATTTTTGTAATATTTGTCCACCAAGTTGGAGAAGCAGCCTCATAATATACAGTTGATTTTGTGTGTGTGTGGCTAGCCTCATTATCACTGTATATGTAATCCAATGGTTTTAAAAACTAAACTTTCTAGAGCAATAAAGTGACTATAATATTAAGTAAACATAATACTGATTTTTAATTATGTTTTTAAAAATTGAGTCTTGAATTATATCAAGAAATTTTGGCTGCTGAAGGCATATTTATTTTGAAGTTATTAGATTTTTTCCTATAATTTTTTAAAAATCTAGATACTTTTAGATTTATAGAAGAGTTTCAGAAATGTACAGAGAGTTCTTATATACTCTTTACTCAGCTTCCTCTTAAGTTAACATTTTATAAAACTGTAGAACATTTACCCAAAGTAAGTTATTAACCCTGGAACAGAACTGTTAACTAAAGTATAAAACTTATTTGGATTTCATCAGTTTTTTTCATTTTCCTTTTGTGTGCTGTTTTTACCATTATTGTCTTTTACTTTTAAATCTGTAAGTGTCTCTCAAGCTTTTCCATTTTATGTTGAAAATTACTGTAGGTGAGCAAGATTTTCTAAAGGAAATAATTCTTCAGGGAGTGGTGTAGTGCTACTACAGTATAAAGCACTATGCTTTAAATTGAGACTTCTTATAACAGGATTATAATATTTCTGATATACTCATGTTTGTCTAATTGAAAATATAGTGTTGTTCCTTAAATGAAGGCTTAATATATAAATAAAATACTCTTAAACTCATGAAAAAGTAAATTTTACAATTTGAGCGTTACCACATGTTTAGCTTGCATTTACAACCAGCTGATTTGGCATCTGAAATTATACTGTTACATGTATCTGTCAAAATTAAGGAAATACAAGAGGGACCCCAAAAAAACTGGAATTACCTTTCTAGAGGGCAGGCCCCTTGTAGTACGCTCAGAATTTGTTGCCCTGGATTAAACAGTCAGCCAAAGTTTTTATCAAAGTTTTGAGAAAATTACATCACATTCTCAGAAGAAATGTCCCGGATTGTGGCAAACAGGTGACTGGTTTCCACCATGACAACACACCTGCCCACACCATGCTGAGTGTTAAGCACTTTTTTACCAAAGAACAGCATGACTCCTGTCCCCCACCTTCCCTATGTATCTGATCTTGCCCCGAGTGACTCTTTTGTTTCCCCATGAAAAAAAATCCTCAAAGGGAAACCTTTTGCTGGTGTAGAAGAGGTGAAACAAAAACAGAAGTACTAAAAGTCATCAAAATGGGCAAGTTCAAAAACTCTGTTGAGCAGTGGAAAAAGCATCTCAATAGGTGATTGCATCAAGCAGAGAGTACTTTAAAGTTGACTGAAGTTAAAACATTTCAATACACAATTTTTAATTAATAAATTATGGGTTTTTTGGGGGGTTCTCCTTGTATAATAGCAGTATATAGAATGGATGCTGGAGAAATTAACTGTTACTGCATAGCTGAACTTATTGTTACTTACAGGTTTGAAAGATGTTGGTTTAACATCCAGAATATCCAATTCTTCAGGGAGTGGTGTAGTGCTATGGTTCTAGCACTTAAATATTACACCCTCTTGCACAGACAGAAACCTTATACAAAACCTACTTTATTCTAGCAAAGATTCTATATTCATTGTATACATGATTCTTTTAAAATTTAAACTGTTTAACATCAACCTAAAGAGAAATTTCTTAAGTACAATTTGTATTTAAAAATTTTTGGAATAAAATTCACTGAGGTAGATGCTCCTGGAAGAAAGCAAGCTAACTTTAAAAACTCCTTAAATTTGGATATTTAAGAACAGCTCTTACAGAGAAAATCAAGGCAGGCTAATATTAAATTAGAAATTATGAAAGATTAATGAGTTCTGTTATATAACTAAGAATTGCAAAGCTGTCGATACTTCCTTCTTCCTGAAGAGCAGGATTAAAAGTTCATATGGTTTATAAGTTTCAAAGTTTATATGTTTGGGACAAAAATATTATTTATTCTAAATAAAATGAGCGTATATGTAATAAGACAAGTAGAACTGAGATATTTGGGAGTTTTTTAAAAGTTTTAGATCAGAATGAATGAAATTAATTTTGAGGGATCAAAATAAAGATCCTTAACTAATGCTAACGAATATATTTTGCTTAATGTAGTTATTTTGGTCCCCCTATCCCCTGCAAAATCTTAGGATCTGCTGGTGCCAAAACTGTCACCCAAGTTAGAGTAACTTTTATACTCAGCTATGAGACCTTAAGGAAGTAGCCGCAGATAGTTGCATTTACAAGCAGTAGGTGGCGCACTTTCCTCAGGTAGCGCCCCCATCTTCACATGCTGTATTGGAAGGTGAAATGCCATTAAAAGTGCCGAGTCAGCCGTACCACCAAGGATATGAATTCCATGGCCCTTTTTGATATGTAACCATCCAATATTGAGCAAATATTTAATAAGCATTTACTGTGAGAATATTTTTTAAATATTGGGGTGTTCAAAAGAAGAACCCTGTTAAGGCGTTCTTTCTAAGAAAACAGTGAATAGGCCACACTGGAAGTGGCATCCTTCAGATCATGGCTCCTCTGGTTTTTTCTTTTCATACTAAGTGCCTAAATTACCTAAACACTGTAATATAAAATTGCTCTTTCTCCTTCATTTTCACATGTGTAGAATGGTACTTACGTTTTTTTCAGTTTGTGGGTACACTGGATATAACCAGGTCAAGCTCTTTTACAATTTAAACTTTTCACAGTAATATAAATCCATACTGAGAACTTTGGCTATTATATCAAGAATGGTACCTTGATTTGAAAATTAAGTTTAGGTTGCAAACGTAACTAGTTTCTCTTAACATTTTCTAGGATTAGAAGAATGCTACAGAGGCTGTATGATAGAATAGTTCTACAGATAGCATACCAAAGGCATACCAGTATAAATCTACAAGTTGTTTCCAGAGATTGTTTTAATGAGCAGTCTTCTTATATACATGGTAGAAAGTTGCTGGAACTGGAATTAATGGTAAGGATCCTGCTGAAAGTTTGGGCAGTTTCCCAGTGGTAATTATTCTAGGAAGTGTTTCTGTTCTAAGGGTATTCTTAGGAGGAACATAGTCCTGTGTGGGAGATTAACTCTAAGGTCTTTCTCCACTTGTCATATAGGAAATCTAACCTGTATTGCATTTGAGTCGATGTGACAAGATACAGTATTTTAAAAATCTAAAGCAGAGTCCGTTCTTAGAAAATTATAGGGAAAAATTATGAACGGATGTCTTTGCTGGAGTCTAACACTTAACTCACATTCCAGTAGAAAAAAGGGCCTAATAATCATTCATTTTTTTTTCCTTCATAGTCTTCTGAAGCTACTTTTTGACATGCTCAGCACTTTGAAACTAACCTTTTTTTCTTGGTTCATGACAGTTTAATCTCAAACATTTACTATTTTGCTTTGTAACTTTAGGATAGAACAGTTCCTTTTTACATTAATTTTTGCCTGCATATATTTTTATAAGTTGATACCAAATGGGTAAAGTCTTGGGCAGGTAACATGTATGATGAGTATATATTGGAATAAATGTAAAAGGGTTACAAAGATTAGAAACAGAGTCAAGAAAAACTGCTGAATTTATAAATGCATTACTTCTGGTGCTTTATATAATGGAATATATTGAACTAAAAAATGTGTATGTACAGTGTGTCAGCATTTCTTAGTAACTTCTCTTGAATCCATTTTTAATATCTAATATGGTACTGGTTGGGGGGTTATATTCTTCAGGCCAATGCTGTCCAGACTATATAAATTTATAAAATAAATTGAAAAATTCATCATTCCCCTGTATTCAAGACCAAAGCACATAAGTGCTAATGTAGGGCTCAGAGGGGAAGTATAGTTCTCCTGCATATTTGAGAAAATGTGAAGTTCTTTCAAGAAAATCTAATAAACATAATAATCACAGCCTGCTGACACTAAGGAAAAAAGACCTCATTCGCTCTTGCTTTTATGCAGCGATTTACTGGTCCCTGCTGATTTCCAAATTGGATCATGGTGGTAAATTATCCATGCTGGTACCTGTGGAAGTAAGCCCTGGGATCCATATTTGTTTTGTGTTCTGCTTAAATCAGCAAGAATGAGAAATTTGATGGTGTGGAATTGGAAGTACCAAGGGCTTTCTTTGGTGATTGAGCAAAATAATGTCTCTGCTTGTAATTTATTGTGACCCTTTTTCACTGTGTGTGCTTTGTATATCTAATATTTATTTCAATACAAATTAAATTGTTGTTCCTTCATTTATATTGTTATATCTAAGATTTTATTGATGTAAAAATCAAAGTGTGGAATAAAATTCTCTCTGGATTTCAGCAGATTTACAAATGTCATCTTGCAGAAGAACATTGACAGTTAGAAATCAGCTTTCCTTTGAGCTTAATTGCCTTTATTGTTAGAAGGTGAGTCTGAACGCATTTCTCTTGTCCTCAGTCCTTCACAAATAATAGAAATACTGTGATTTTGAGGTCTAATGTGAAACTGGAAAAATACGGTCTAAGACTTGTAACTGGAAAAAAAGAAAAATTACATGGAATGTCTCAGCTGTTTGCTTGCTTCTGTTCTTTTTTATCTAATGAAGTGTATGGTCTAGTGGACGAGTTGTTTATAGCCCTAAAATGATTCACTTACATATATACAGTATGTCCAAAGCCTTCGGTCATCATAGGATAACATAGATGAATCTATTTCCTTTCTAAGTGTTTGGAATTGGCAAATATTTTCTGTGTCAGTTTAACAATTGGTACTAAGCAATACACTGTATAAGCAGTTAAGTAAATCCTTATACAAGTGGAGATTATAATCTAAGAGGCATTATGGAAATCATTTGCATGCAGGCAATCTGATAGGTGAATAAATAGTGAATTAATAAATGAGTTGTTCACTTAAGGGAAAAAATGATAACCCAATACATTGAATGTTAGGAAAATTGATTTCCCAAAGATTTAATGGTGTAAGATTTGAGGGACATACACATTATTGATTCATAATGCTCACCCCTTCAGGATGTGGGAATATTTGGAACTGTCCATAAAATAATTCTGAGCTTTGAGAAGGGAAAGACATTTCATTCCTTGAGGCTGGTTGAACAGAGAAACTCCTCAAGGCAGTGGTACACTGAGGTACTTGAGAATTGTTAGTCTGACAAAAAGTCTTTTAAAAAATGTATTTATCTTATTGTGACACATTTTGAACATACTCATAGAATAGTGTGGTGAGCCTTCCTCTCATCCTCACCCTGTTCACTTTTGCCTCTCCTGACTTAAATCTTTTCGTGTTGCCTTATGTCACTTAGTAAAATTTTCATTATGGATCTCTAAAAGATGAGGGTCATTTTAAAGACTAGTATTAAAATGTTAACAATAATTCATGTAGGTCTTTTGGGCTGACATTACTTAGAGTAATGCCCTGATATGAAAAAGGCTTACTTGATTATACTAATAAGTTTATTAGGAAGGGAGGGGGAGATTTCAGTATTCTTTAGTAAAGGGAAGGCTTCTCCTCCCTGTATTGCTGCCCTCAGAGGAAGACACAAAGACCACCACCTCCACCTTTAGGGGGTTATGGAAAGACATTTCTGCTCTCTTATGGAAAGAGCATTACTCTCCCTCCTGAGGGAGTTAGTGTGTTCAACTGTTTCCCGATAAAACTATAAGAATGTGAAATTTTAGCCGGGCTCGGTGACTCAGCCTGTAATCCCATGCCTTTGGGAGGCTGAGGTGAGTGGATTGCCTGAGCCCGCGGGTTCGAGACCCGCCAGGGCAGCGAGACCTCATCTCTACAATAAAATAAAAAAAATCAGCCGGGCGTGGTAGCACATGCCTGTAATTCCGGCTACTCGGAAGGCTAGGCGGAAGGATCACCGGAGCCCAGCAGGTCGAGGCTGCGGTGGCCGGAAGCGGCCACTGCACTCCAGTCTGGGCGACCGAGTGAGACTCCAACTCAAAAACAAAAACAAAACAAAAAAAAAAAGAATGTGAAATTTTGATTGGTCGTCTCACCAGAAACAACAGGGGGCAGTTCAGCTTTGCATAGGAAAGGCATCCTGTTAACCAAAGAAGGGGGTAATTCGGGGCTACGCAGCTGAATTAAAGGAGATTTAGTAAAGGATCATTGTCTTCATTCAACTACCTTTAGAATAGGTATCAGTAAATATCAAATAATTAGATTATGGGACTTAGGTGAATTCAATCACAATTTTGCTTTTAAATCTGTATTCTTTTTAAAGTCAGGAATTTGCCTGTTTTTCTTTAAATCCTTCTAGTTTGGAGCTTTACTACCATTATTATCTAGTGTTCCAATAGTAATAGACCATTTGATTTAGGTAACAAAGACGCTCAAGACAAAATTGAAACATGCTGTGACCCTGTATAAAATAGGAATTTCTCTTTTGGGGGGATCATTAAATCAAAAGATACAGTCATATACTTAGGTTTCTCTGATCTGAAATACTGATTCTTGAGACTCTGAATTATTAAATTTGTGTTTGGCAGTAAAGTTAGTGATAACCAAAGCAGATAGGTCATCTTTTAAAACATTTAGAAATTTCCTTTCTCTTTTTAAGCCATTTAGCTAAAGGCTAAGTTTCCTTTTTGGGTTGTTGGGCTTATTCTGAATTAATGTTTTTTATATGAACAGTATATTTCCCTTTCCTGAGAACGGTCCTCACCTTCAAAATACAAGCAAAAGAAGTATATCTTAGAGAAATATTGGAGCAGTTTTAAGGAATATATTTTAATGTGGGTCTTTTATATTTTTAGTTATGTGTTTAGTTATGAATATATTGCTAGGAATAAGTATTTTTTCAAAGTAAGTAAACCTATCAGAGGGGTTTTTTTTTTCCTCTACCTTTTAATATTGTGGCAAAGTCAAAGGATCTCTAAGGCAGCATGCTCTGTTTGGGTTTTCGTGTTCATTATACTTGTTCTAAAATGGTTTTGTGGTAACTAATTAACTGTGTATACTTATACAATAGTAATATGTTTTTGGTAACATCAGTATCTTTTAACTGTTTGACATTAAAATGCTCAAATGATCTAGAAGCAAGTTTATAAAATCATTCCTAGAAGACCTTTTCTACATACTGGTAATTATCAGATTCTCAAATTTTAAAACATTAAAATCTTGCTTTAATTATAAGCAAACTGCCCTCTGGTGGCAAGTTTTCTGAAAAATAATTCTAGTGGCTCTCATTTTTTGTGTAATAAGAAACAGGTAGTGGGGTAGTGTGGAAACAGGTCTTGACTCTTGATTTTATTGACAGTTGGTTTTTACACTAAAACTATCTATCCAAGGTAAAAAAGATCTTCATATCTCAACCTTTTCATGTTACAAACAAAATGTTCAGACCATTATCACTTGTTAATAAGTTAGTTTTCAAGGTACCTAAGTGAGCTAGTAAATTTGTCCATTTTATTTATACAAGTTAGAGGGACTTTTTTGGGGTCTCAATTTAAAATGAGAAATCAAAATTCCACAAACAAATCAGTGAGAATGTCTGACTGGTATTTGTGAAGGAACTCATTAGTGTAGAAATTCTTACTCAGATCATGTTCACTAAAGTGTGTATTTTTATATTCTTAGCAGCAGTATCAGAAAACATGTACTATGGATGTTCTTTGGTGTACCATCACTTAATTAGTTCTTTTTATAAAAATTGTAAGATAAATAATTTAGGACTTAGGAGATGCCTCCATACGTTTGCTGTCTGTCAAGCCTCAGAAGGGTGGTCTGGAATCTTACACATGTCTTTAAGATTTTGAGCAAGGATAAGAGGAGGTACTCCTTTCTTATAAATGAATATTTCTGGCTGTCAGTAATGGTTCTCTTATAAATGGATCTCCTAACTCAAGCCAAGAAAAAAAAAGGTTGCATAACCCATATGCTAAGTATACTGTTTCCTTTGCCTTGAAACAATACTTTTTTATAGACATGAGTAGAATTTAACACAGGTTAAATATCTTAGATTCTTTTTTTTTTTTTTTTGAGTTGGAGTCTCACTCTGTCACCCAAACTAGAGTGCAGTGGCCGCTCCCAGCTACCGCAGCCTCAACCTGCTAGGCTCCAGTGATCCTTCTGCCTCAGCCTTCCAAGTAGCTGGAACTACAGGCATGCACTACCATGCCCGGCTAATTTTTTTTTTTTTTTTATTGTAGAGATGAGGTCTCTCCAAGTTGCCCAGGCGGGTCTCGAACCCATGGGCTCAGGCAGTCCACTCACCTCAGCCTCCCAAAGCACGGGATTACAGGCTGAGCCACCGAAGCCCAGCTTAGATTCATTTCTGTGTAATTTTTAATGTATAGTCTGTCTAACCCATCCCCTATATTTTCACTTTTTAGTTTTAAATAGAATATACAAAGAGTCTTTTGAAGATTACAAAATAAGTTTGGGTTATCATCATTACCCACTTAGTAAATCTAGTTATACATCATGCTGCAAAGTCACAGAACCTCTTGAGGAATTTTCTGTTAATTGTTAGTGTTAAATGTTGAACAAGGCTCTTAAGAAGAAAGATTTGGTGGTCAAGACCCCAGGTTTTCAATTTAATAGTACTGTTACTCAAGGAAAATAAACTCAGGTTAATGTCACACACACAAATGTATTAAGGGACCCTCACAAAACAGGTGAATTGGTCAGAGACAGAACTGTCAGAAGTAGTGATGGGAAGACTAGACTGAGCTGGAAAGTACAAGATTCACTTGAAGACTTGCAGATTTTAAAAATGTGTGTGCCAGTCACACACTGGATCCAATTTAGCAGCCCAAATGTTAAAACATTATCAGGGCGTTACAAATAATAGCATCAGGAGTAATGTGAGGAAGTCCACCACAGTGGTTCTAGGCTTCAAACATTCTCTTAGTTTCCCCGGGCCTCAATTTTCTCATTTGTAGAATGCAGAGAGTAGAAGATTGTTTGAGGTAGTTTATGTTAAGTATTTGTACACGGTAAAGAGTTGTACAAACAGCTACATTTCACACTGTGTTATGCTTCTCTTTTTACCTTTGGAGATTCTGGGACTTGGGATTAAAAGAACCTTGGCCATACGTGATGTATTCGTGTTGACTAAAATGTGTGTCACTGTGTTTTAAGTCATGATTCTGAACAGCAAAAAGAAAAGTTTGGGACCTGTTAAGAGAATTTTTTTTTCTCATTAGGCTACAAAGCCTTGACAGGATGCCATGGCTTATGTCTGTAATCCCAGCACTTTGGGAGGCTGAGGCAGGAGGAGTGCTTGAGCCCAAGAGATCGAGATCAGTCTAGGCAACATAAGGAGACCTTGTCTATAAATAAATACATACATACATACATAGTCTTTTGTCAACAACTGAATTTTTTAACTTTCAAAATTCCACGATGTAGGCAAAAGATAGAAAACAGAAGTGCTATTACTTAGCAAAATCAGATTTGCCTGTAACTGTGAGAGTTCTCTCTAAAAGTGTATCTTCAAAATCAGTAAATGACTAAAAGTCCTCTCCAAAAACATACTCTTTCTAAACTATCCCAAACGAATGTATAAGATGGGTGCAGAAGTGGTCTGTGAAATGCACAAAACTAAATTTAGCTGTTATGTGCAGAGAATATGGCCCAGAATTACAATTCTGTCTTCATTAGGGAATTTGTCAGAAACTGAGTGCGACTTGATGCTTATCCTCAGAGAGGCACCTAGGAAGCAGCAAGTAGCAGGGATAAGACCATTGTCATCAGAAGGCACTGCAGTCAGGCTCTGAATAACGAATAGTGACATTTCGGTCAAGAACAGACCACATAAATGATCATGGTCCCATAAGATTAACCCTTTGCACTCAGATGTCCCTTCTCAGGGGCTATCATCAATCTAGCAGACCACTCTGATATCCCTTTTCAGGAGACATAAAGAGATTGCTGGTGATCACATAGGACAAACTTACGCAAGCGCAGGTTTTTCAAAAAAATATGTTTCCTTGAAGTCTTCCATTCAAATTGCACAAGAAAGGAAATAAAGACTTGAAATATATACTGTGATATGATGGATCAGTTGAGAAGTGGTTTTCAGGAATCATGAGTGCATACTTTCACATCATCTTCGAATACAGACTGGACAATAAATTGCATATTATTAACGTGGGAGGAAGAAAATGAGACTGTATTGTCTGCTCAAATCAAAAAACACCAGGTAGGTCAGACTTGGTGTCTCAGCCTGTAATCCCAGCACTTTGGGAAGCCGAGGCGAGTGGATTGCCTGAGCTCGTGGGTCCTAGACCAGCCCAAGCAATGTGGCGAGACCTCGTCTCTACAATAAATAAAAATTACCCGGGAATATTGGTTGCTTGGAAGGCTGAGGCAGAAGGATCACCTGAGCCTAGCAGGTCGACACTGGGGTGGCCGTGAGCGTGCCACTGCACACTAGCCTGGGCAGCAGAGTGAGACTCCAACTCAAAAACAAAAGAAAAACACCAGGTGGGTGACGTTCAGTAACTTACTATTGCCCAACGTGTATCAATGAACCTGTAGTGCCTGTCAGTGACTCTCACATGTTACCACATGTTAGAAAAATATATAAAATTTTGAGTTTTTTGCCATAAACAAGTTCCTCAATGTCCAAAATTCCATTATAAGCCAAATATTACAATAAAATAATTGGTTCCAACACTATTCTTTAGTATGAAGTAATCAGTTTTTCACTATTTCATAATCAAGTGTGGCCCAGTTGTTGGTAGGTGATCTGTGAGATGTCTTCGAGTGCAAAGGGTTAAAATGGAGTCGAAAATTTCCTATCTCCTCGTGGTGTCCTGGGCTTTATAGTAGCACAATGCATCATGCAAGTGTTTTGGGGGATGCTGGTATAAACAAACTTGTGCTATCAGCAGGATAAAACTATAGCACATTCACTTATGTGAAGTACATCCTATTGGATGATGATAAATGACTGTGTTGCTGGTTTATGTATTTACCATCTGTACTTTTGATTATTACAGTGTATTCCTACTTTTAAAAAAGTTAACTGTAAAACAGCTTCAGGCAGGTCCTTCAGGACGTATCCAAAAGGCATCATTTTCATAGGAGATGTCAGCTCCGTCCATGAGGATTCTGCCCCCAACACCTTTCAGTGGGACAAGACGTGGAAGTGAATGACAGTGATATGAATGATCCTGATCCTGTGTGGGCCTGGGCAAATAGTGTGTTTGTGTCTTCACTTTTAACAAAAAAGTTTTAAAAGTTTTTAAGAATTTTAATAGAAGTAAGCTTATAGAATGAGGATATAAAGAAAGAATATATTTTTGTATAGTTCTGCAGTGGGCTTGCATTTTAGGCTAAGTGTTATTACAAAAGAATTTAAAAGTTTATTAGGTTAAAAAAGCTAGCCGGATACGGTGGTTCACGCTTGTCATCCCAGCACTTTGGGAGGCAGAAGCAAGAAGGATTGTCTTGAGTCCAGGGGTTTGAGCCTAGGTAACTTGGCAAGACCTTGCATCTACAATAAATAAAAAAATTTGCTGGGCATGGTGGTGCACCCCAGTGGTTCCAGCTACTTGAAAGGCTGAGGCAGAAGGATCACCTGAGCCCAGCAGATCAAGGCCGCAGTGGCGATGAGCGTGCCACTGCTCTCCAGCCTAGACAACAGAGTGAGACTTCGACTCAAAAAAAAAAAAAAAGTTGCAGTAAGCTATTTATTGTTGAAGAAAGAAAAAACGTTTTAATAAATGTTGTGTAGCCTAAGTGTCTACCATCATGTATAGTGGTGTCCTAGGCCTTCACATTCACTCACCACTCACGGACTCACCCAGAGAATCCCTAGTGTCCTGCAAAGCTTCATTTGTGGCAAGCCCTGTATAGATGTGCCTTTTTAAAATCTTTTGTACCATATTTTTTCTGTACCTTTTCTGTGTTTAGACAGAAAAGTTCTGGCCAAGTTCTAAGAGTCTAGAGTCGAACAGATCCGGTTTCAGTCACTTTTTAGCTGTGTGATGTCTGTATTTCTGTAAAATGGAAAAACAGAGATCACACAGCTAAAAAGTAACTTAGGCAGTCCCACGGTTGCTTTATTGTTATACATTAAGTAGTTAACATCATTTTCCATGTATTCATATGCTACACAATCAGAAAGTAACTATTTATTATCCAGAAACTGTGATAATCATTGATACTTGTAATGATGACCACCCCCCTGCTGACTCCCTACCCAGGTATTCTGAAGTTTTGAATTGTCAAAGTTTAAATTTTGGAGTTATATGATTTTGTAATGTAAAGGTAAGAGCAACGAACAAGGGTTAGATCCCAGGCTTCGGTAGTAATTACATAGAGCTCTGTGACCTTGGGTAATGAATTTAACCACTCTGAACATCTGTTTTCTCTTGTAAAATAGAGTAATGTGGGATCAAGGTAATTATAATAGGAGGGCTGCTTTCCCTGCCACTCCCAGTTTCTAAAAGGTTGACTCTCTAAAGGCTGCCTTAAGAAGGGTGGTTTGTTTAATAATGTTACCAAAGATAGTGAAGGAGAAAAAGCATCAGTGCAATGAGGAAACATCTATTTGCATGAGACATTTTACCTGGGGTCAGACCTCCACGAGAAATCCCCCCTGGCCTCATCCAGATGGTCGTTCTGAAGCCTGACTACATCAATAGCAGAACAAGTTTGAGCAGAGAAAGACCCAAGAACTGCAGCTGTAACTTGAAGAAAGGGGTGAGGACTCCATATTCAAAAGGACTGAGAGAGAGAGAGAATGAAGCAGCACAGTCCAACAGATACTAAAGCAAGCACAAATGTGAGCCATATATGTCATTAAAAATTTTAGTAGATAATTTTTATAATGTATTTTATTAATGTAAAAATTAATATATATGTAAAATATATAAATATATATGGAAAAATATCATTACAGCAATAATATAAAAGTGACATTTCACATTCTTTTTTCATGTTAAGTCTTTGAAATCTGGTATTTACTATATCCTTACAGCACATCATAATTCAGACTAGCCATATGTCAAATGCTCCATAGGTATATGTGACTGGTGGCCAACGTGTTGGACAGTACAGATACTGAGGGAATGAAGGGGATGGCTGAAGATTCTCTGGTGACCCTGGAGTCACCTCATGTTGCTTCCCTAGAATCTAGGACGAAGAGCCCATGACTGTGACTGGAGCTTAGGGGCAAGTTGAATAGACAACAACTGTGACTCTAGTCTCCCTGGCTTGTGGACCTTGTGTGATTTGGATTACATGACCTGAAAATGAAATTGTGATTGAACATGCTTGGGATTTTGTGTATATATTTAAATGACCAACATTAAGCCTTTTTCTTTAGATTAAACCACCTTTTCCTTCCATAGTGTGGTGTTATTAGTTGTCTTTGACTGCCTTAACAAAATACCAAGACTGGGAAGCTTAAACAATGGATATTTATTTTCCCGGAGTTCTGGAGCCTGGGAAGTCCAAGGTCAAGGTGCTGGCAAGGCAGGTTGTATTCTGAGACCTTATTGCTTGGTTTGTAGGCAGCCACCATCTCACTGTGCTCACACCTTTCCTCCTTGTGTGTGTGCAGAGAGAAGACTCTTGTTCCTCTTCTTAAAAGGCCACCAGTCCTATTTGATTAGGGTGCCATTTTGACCTCAGTTGACCGTTGTTACCTCCCAAACGCTCTCTCTCCAAATAGAGTCAAATTGCAGGTTAACATTTCAACACATGAATTTTGGGGGACACAGTTCAGTCCATAGTATATGCCTTCATGGTCAAGATACATATGTAGAATGTATTATGTAACTAAGTGAAAACAGGAAATGATGGAATGCCACTTCAGAGTGTGGCTGTGATGTAATACTTTGTGAGTGAAAGGATCTGGTTATGTTCAAGGCTGGATATAAAAGTGCTTTGTAAACTAGTGCTGTTTAAAATGTTTGGTGATATTGTCTTGCACTCAGTAAGTGCTGAAAATAAATATTTTGTAAATGACCTCATAATAATGATGACATATTTTATTACATGTATCAGATAATGTTAACTCTTAAGTTCTACATCAGATGAGATCAGGTGTGTTGAGGGTGGTATGGCCATGGACTCCAAGCTCCATATCAGTGTAAGAAGGTTTATACTGCTATTAATATTGAGCACATATTTCTGCCTTTTGATTCTTAGAAAGCACATTAAGTCATATATGTTAATCCTAGTTGTCAGAAACATTAAGTCATTAGGGTGTCTCCAAACCAATCCATGAGCAAATTGGGTCAGTTATACCTTCAGAATGTACCCAGCATTGGATCATCTGTCTTTACCCACCTTAGCTATCACCCTGGACTAAATAACCTCCTCTCCCCTGGATTATTACAATGGCTTCCTCATCTTTCTCTTCTGCTTTTGCCCACCCCCCACTACTGTTCTGGATACAGCAACATGACGAGTCTGTCACATCCCTCATCAGAGCATGTCACCTTTGCATGGAACCCATCAGTAGCTTACACTCCAGAACCCTTGCAGGAACCTGCAAGCACCTCCTGGTCACTCGCCTTGGTCCTCCTCTCCTGCCGTGTATCCCCTCATCCACTGGGATCCAGCAACACTGACTTTTTTGCTCTTCCTTGAATGTGCCAAGCTCACTCCCGCCCCAAGCACACAAGCACTCCTACCTGCACTGTTATCCTACATGGTTGTATGGCTCATTCTTTTACCAGATCTTGATGGTCGAGACCTTTGCTGGCCATATGGCATACCCACCTCTGCCTAATGAAAGGAGGTACCTATAGCGGTCTAGATGAAACTTAGCTTATTCTACTGCAGGCCAAGTGGCATCCTATCCCACCCCTTCGGCAAATCTCTATCAGATGCAAGACCAGGACAGCCCAATCTTTCAATTCATGATTTAGCATAATAATCTATAGTAAACTTTCAGGTTCCTTGTCAAGGTGGAAGGTCAAAGTCATAGAAATGATAGTAAGACCACCCTTGGTCAAGGAGTTTGCGAATTGCAAATGTCTAAAAAGTCTCTTGCAGGAAAAACCTCTCTGGGCCCAAAGCCCCAAGTTAACCTAATCAGCCCTTTGTGACCTATGTGACACAGACCCCACCGTGGTAGCAATCATGTGACTAACCCACCCATCTGCCTGCTGTCCACCTCCTGACGTCAGTATCTGCGCTTGTCTGCCCCTTTGTGATGACATGGAGCAGACCACCACCCAATCACCTTAATGATCTTCCCCCATCTAGGGGAATGGTTGAAAGGACTCAACCACAAGCATCCAGCAGCCATTGCCTTGCTAGACTCTAGTGTGGCCATGAGCTCTTTGAGCTTTGGCTATCATCATGCTTCCTGGCTTTGGCTCCCTCCCCCGCCTTGGGAAGGTGAATCCTCTGTTTCTCTTTCTCTTTCTCTCTCTCTCTCTCTCTCATTTACTTTTTTTTTTTTTGAGTTGGAGTCTCACCCTGTCACCTAGGTTGGAGTGCAGTTGCCGTTCCCAGCCACTGCAGCCTCAACCTGCTGGGCTCCGGCAGTCCTTCCACCTCAGCCTTCCATGGCTGGAACTACAGGCGTGCGCTACTAGGCCCGGCTAATTTTTGATTTTATTGTAGAGATGAGGTCTCGCCAAGTTGCCCAGGCGGGTCTCGAACCTGCGTGCTCAGGCCATCCACTCACCTCAGCCTCCCCAAGCACTGGGATTACAGGCTGAGCCACCGAGTCCGGCTTCTCATTTACTTTTAAATAAACTATATTTTCTAATTTAACTTCTGTGCAATTCTTTGCATCTTTCATTGCGGCATCGGATCGCACCCCAGACACCCACACTCAGAGTGCTGGTCCTCTTCCTGTCTATGGGAAGTGAGCTTTTCTTTAATAAATCTTTTCTTCCTTCATCTTCTTGTGTGTTGCAAATCTTTGCACTGCTTGGATCTCTCGTTACTGGTGCGCATCTCTGGCATGCCGTCTCCAGAGGGGTTGTACCCCTCCACACCCTAAAACCTGACACTTCTTCTCTTTCCCTGCTTTATTTTTCTCGATAGTACTTATCACTGTCTTGCAGTGCTTATCATAGTGCACATAGCATTATCGTGTATTTATTTTAATGTCCCTCAACGAAGTGTAAGTTTCATTAGGACAAGAATCATTTTGTTTTGTTCATTGCTAAAAGCTAGTTCTGAAAACCTAGTAGGTACTCAATAAATATGAGGGGAGACCCCAAAAACCAGAATTTACCAATAATGCATAATTATTCTTACTTGTTTAAACTTCAGTCACTTTCAAAGTACTCTCCATTTGATGCAATACACCTATTAAAGTGATTTTCCACTGCGCAAAACAGTTTTTGAACTCATTAATTTTGATAGTGCTTCTGCCGATTTTTGTTTCATCTTTTCCACATTGGTAAAACATTTTCCTTTGAGGACTTTTTTCATTTGAGGAAGCAAAAGTCACTTAGGGTGAGATCGGTGAATAGGGAGATTGGGGCACTGGGATCATGCTTGTTTTGGTCCAAAACTGCTGAACACTCAGTGTGGTGTGGGCAAGTGCGCTCGTAAATCACCCATCAGGAAATGGGCAAACTTGTTGAAAGAATCCCCGCCCCCCCAAATCCACTGAAGCCCAACACAGCCTCTCACAACGCAAGCTGGTACACTGATGCCAATTGGTTCCTAGAACACTTTCCTAGTGGGGGAAACCTGTACTAAAAGGGGCCCACTCTCCAAAAGATGATTCTGGCGTTTTTCTTGTTATTTGTTTTTGGTTCCTCCCTCATACACACTGAATGCCTGAAGCAAAACTCACCCTACTTAAACAGAAGAGGATTTTTTTTTTTTGAGTTGGAGTCTTTATCGCCCAGGCTGGAGTGCGGTGGCATGCTCACTGGCCACCACAGCATTGACCTGCTGGGCTCAGGTAATCCTTCCACGTCAGCCTTTCAAGTAGCTGGAACTACAGGCATGTGCCACTATGCCCGGCTAATTTTTTGATTTATTGTAGAGACGAGGTCTTGTCATATTGTCCAGGCTGGTCTCGAATTCGTGGATTCAGGCAATCCTCTCACCTCCACCTCCCAAAGTGCTGGGATTACAGGCATGAGCCACTGCACCTGGCTAAAGAGGAACTTTTGAAAAAGGATATTGGGCAGTTATGACCTGGAAGGAGTGGGGATCCAGACCTGGAAGCTATCGAACCTGGAATGATGGAGTTTCCACTGGGAACTGTCACTGCTGTTGTTGGGACAATCCGCTGGACTTCTGTCCTCATGACCTCCAAAAGCTGGATGTATTTTGCCCCACACCTCTTCCCTCCCCCAGAACATATCAAGACTTTCCTGCCACTTGCTTTCAAATGGATGGCCTGTCACAGTTGTGCTGGGGGTTGGGCGGAGCCTGTCACATGCCCGAACCCTCCCTGCTAAGGAACCTGGAAGGGCAAGTTCCAGTTTTCTGGGGGGTGAGGAGGGAGTGGACTCGTGAGGTAGAAAATGCCCCAGATATGGAAGTATGTTCAAAATATGCCAGGCAGGCACACAATGTGTTCAATGTCCTTCACTGGCACTGAATTGTATTAAAAAAAAATTTGTGATTCAAGAGACTTGAAATTAGTTTTAAACTTTGTTTAATCCAGAATTTGTTTCCAACGGCAACTGTTAAAGTTTACCTGCTTTCCAATGTATTCTTCATTCCTGACCTTGCTTCTAAGCTTTACCTTGCTTCTAATCATGTTTTCTCATTTGACATCCTGGTAGATCATAGCCAAAACCCATTGCTTGTAGTGTGGTTTCCATTAGGGACTGGTACTCCTTGGCAGGGGGAGCAGGGGAGAGCAGGGGAGCAAACAACTGGATACTTTATTTACGGAAAAGGGAGAAGGGTGTGAGCCCCTTATCAGAAAAAGCAGTGAGGATATAAAATATTGGGCCATTGTCTCAGAGAGCTCACCTGTTACCATGAAAACCACTGTGTTCAACAGCTAGGTCAGAGGGAAGCCTGTCAACCAGTTCAAGTGGTGTGCTGACTTCTGTGGCTAATCTTGACATCAGTTTACCATTTTCCCCATAACCAGTCAGCCAAGCAACCAACCAACCTCCCTCCCTTAATTCCTTCCTCTTTCTCTCTCTCCCTCCCTCCTTCCCTCCTTTCTTCCTTCCTCTCTCTTCTTTTGCAAGTAGGAAGCAGTAATAGCCCTATTAAATTATTAGATATTCAAGTGTAGAATTCACTGTCATCACTGCACATTTCAGTTGCTGAAATAAAATGTAGCAGATGCTACAGTGCAAGTTAATGAATAATTATTTTTCGTACTCTGGCCTCTGATTGCAACTCACTTGTCACACACATGTGAGTTTAGTAATTATTCTTTTGCCACTTTCTAAAATGTTTTTAGTTTTAAAAAGCATGCTGCTCCTTACTTTTAATTTCCTTTGGTTTCACTCTTTTCGATTTATTAACTTCTCCCATCTATTCCAATTCTTGGAAAGTCTCATAGCTCCTTCTGTTTACTTCTGTTTAAGTGTGAGAAAAGGAATGTGAAATACTTCAGTTGATTTGTGCTTTTTTGCAAACTAGCCAAAGTCATGGTCAGGCTTGTTTACCATTTCTCAGGCCCGGTGGAAATCTCCCTTGCAAGGGTAGATTTTCAGCCTGTTACAGACTATGACTTTCTCCAGAGTTCTGCTCCTTCCTAATCAGGAAACAAGGCAGGGACAGGGTTTTCTTCCCATCCATTTTCTCTGTAGCTGCTTGTGTCCAGAAGTGGGTATGTCACAGCTAAAATTAATACCAGAATTGACCCTCCTTTTTGGGAAATAAAGTTAGCTAAAAAGTAAAGGCCTGGGTATTTTTAGAAAGAGCAAGAATTAGTGTAAAATTTCACAGAAACCTGATTCATTGAGATTGATGTCAGACAAAAGTATTTCCAGCAAGCTACGCAAAGACAAAGAAAGGAATGTTGGAGGTGTTAGGAGGTAAATTTGGGGAGATCACAGCATGTCCATGCCACTGAGTCACTGGGAGATGGCTTTGCAGGAGGCTGAGAATAGACTGGGGTGGGCATCTGGTCTTGTCTACCTTTTTACCTTCCTGCCTCTGTCATGTAGGTATTTGAAGTAAGAAGATGAATAGTGCCCCGTCCCTCTCTCTCTGGTTCCCAACAGTGATGCTGATGTGGGGACGTGACTTCAGACATGACGGAGCTGGTGGCCGAGGAAAGCTGTCGGTATTAGGATGTATGTGTGAGGATTTAGGAATTAAAACACACACACACACCACACAGTGGAAGCTAGTGAGCACTGCCTTTAATATGAAGTTCTGAAATTACCTGGGCAATGGTGGCATGTGCCTGCAGTTCCAGCTACTCGGGAGGCTGAGGCAGGAGGATCACCTGAGCCCAGGAGGTTGAGGCTGTAGTGAGCCATAATCATGCCACTGCACTCTAGCCAACAGAGTAAGACCTCATCTAAAAAAAAAAAAAAAATCTATCTATCTATCTATCTATCTATCTATCTATCTATCTATCTATCTATCATCTATCTATATACAGCTCTGAACTATGACTCTGAGAGCAGCAGGGTTCCTTGGTAGTGCCATTATTGACATCTTTGGAGCATAACTCTCTATTGAGAGGCTGCCCTGTGCACTGTGGAATGTTTAGCAGCATCTCTGGCCTCTACCCATTGGATGATAGTAGCATCCAGTTGTGACAACCACAATGTCTCCAGATATTTGCAAGAGCTGCCCCCGGTTGAGAACTACTGCTGCAAAGGCTCCGTTGTGGTTGGCAAGAAGAACATGGGGCCTTGAGCCTGGGCAGGCAGGCTGGTGAGTCCTGAGGGGCAGAATTGTGGTCATTGTGAGGGTACCTATGGAGAAAGGATTGGAGATAGTGGAGAAGGGAAATGGAGTGGCATGGTGGGGACAGGGGTTGGGAGTGCTCACGCCTATCATCCCAGCACTTTGGGAGGCTGAGGCAGGAACATCGCTTGAGCCCAAGAGTTTGAGACCAGCCTGGGCAACATAGCAAGCCCTTGTCTCTACAAAAAAATTAAAAAATTAACTAGGCATGGTGGCATGCACCTGTAGTCCCAGCTACTCAGGAGGCTGAGGTGGAAGGATTGTCTGAGCCCAGGAGGAGGTTAAGGCTACAGTGAGCCCTGACCATGTCACTGCACTCCAGCCTGGGCAACAGAGAGACCCCAACTCAAAAAATAAATAAATAAATAAAAAGAGATGGTAGAGTGACCATGAGGGGCAGAGGAAGAGAGAGGGGCAAACATTGGTGCAGCTGTGAACAAACAGAACTTCCATACTCAGTCATTGGGAGTATGCATTGCTACAAGCACTTTGGAAAATTGCTAAAGCTGGAAGTTTGCACCCCTGAGATCCAGTAATTTCAGTCCTAGGAATATATCTGTCAGAAATGCATACCTGTGTCCACCATAATTTGTAATTATGTTAATAGCCCCAAATTGGAAACTCCCCAAATGTTCATCAACAGTGGAAGTGATAACTTGTGGGATACTGAAACAACAGAATGCTATGTAGCAATGAGAAGAACGCAGCAATGCGGATGAACTCCACAAAGTGTGGAGACAAAGCCAGACACAAAAGAGCACAGACTGCACGATTCACGCACAGGACTTCTCACATAGGTGAGATGAATCTATGTTGTCAGAAGCAGGATTAATGGTACACTTGCAGGGTAGATAGGCAGTGACAGGAAGAGAGGCTTCTGGGAGGCTGGCAGTGCTAGCTGCTGGTAAGTTTCTTTCATTAGTGACAATCTTTTTTTTTTGAGTTGGTATCTTACTGTGTCACCAGGCTGGAGGGCAGTGTCACCATCACGGCTCACTGCAGCCTCGACTTCATGAGCTCAGGTAATGATTCCGCCTCAGCCTCCTGAGTAGCTGCGACTACAGGCATGTGCCACCATCCCCAACTAATTTTTTGATTATTTGTAGAAACGAGGTCTCACTGTGTTGCCCAGGCTGGTCTTGAACTCCTGGATTCAAGCAATTCTCCTGCTTCAGCCTCCCAAAGTGCTGAGATTACAGGCGTAAACCAACGCATCTGGCCCACTAGTGAAAATTTTTAGAGCTGCGCCCTCAAGATTTGTGTCTTCTTCTGTGTATTAAACATCAATAAAAAGTTAAATTTGTTAATATTTGAAGAGAATTTCTCTTGGTAGCTTTGGGGAAGGAATGAACTCTTTTCACAAATTCTGTCCTCTGTAAAAATATTAAATCTCCACACTCTGTGTGCTTATTTCTCTCAGGGATAAAGGTTACCAAACAGTTCAATGTCTCTTGCCCCAGGAGTATTTAGTAACTCAGTTTTCCCAACGGCAATAGCTGTACTTTTAATCTTGTTCATTACCCTCTGAGGAAAGGGGGTGTGTATGTGGTGGGACACATATGCATAGATATATATCTTTTTTCCACCATACTGGGTGGACTGCAGAACAGGGTATTGTTGGGGAAGCTGAGAAGAGTTGAATAAAAGACCTTGAAGCCAGCAGTATGGTCATTACTGGAGAACTCATTCTCCTTTTTATTCTTTGATGGAAGTGGTCAAGTGAACCTACATTTAATGGTAGTAGAGTCCTCTGGTTATTTCACATCATTGTGACCAAAACCCCCCACAAGTAGCTTCACACAATAATGCTAGGGGAAAACCTGTAAGAACCACCCACTCCTCCTCTCTCCTTCCTTTCACAGTGTTCACTCAAGCACATACAAGGATTTGCAGTCAGAGGACCTGAGTCTGTTTCTGTGTTCTATCACATTCTTGGTGAGTGAACTGGGGGGAAAAAAAATCTCAACTTCTCTGAAAAAATGGAGATGAGAATTAGCAACTTGGTCAGAAGCCATATCAACCGCATATTTCACTTTTGTGCATTTGCTTACAGACAAAATGTAACTGTGCAGACCCACATCGCTTGGGACCATAGTTGTACAGGAGAGGGTGTGACCAGTGATTCTCCTTTTGATCCATGTGTGAGTCATTTTCTTTTAGAAATGTTCAGGTGGCCAAGCTCCCTCCTCCCACAACCCTGCAGGCAGAAAGAGTGTGATGCCAACAAATACATCTGCATTCAAAATTAAATGTGTGTTCTTGGTAAGCCTCTTACTTTATTTTGTAATGGATTATCTAAGCCAGTTTTTCAGATAACAAGCCAAGCCTGTCTCATGATCAGAGTCATTATTTTTCCCAAGGCTACAAACCAAAGAAGGGTGGTCAGCTCAATAACAGAAGCATATTTCTGAAAGACGTTGGAATTTTCAGTTAATGGCAAACCCTGCAGGAGTTACGGCGCATGGTAATACTCAAATGACATTTCACCTCTTTCCTACTTCTATTTCCATCTATCTGACTTAAGAGTTCCCTATATTTAGGCAACTATTTATAGCCCAACTCTTCTGAAACTCAGATAATGTAACATCATGATGATCACTTAAAGTGATATAAAAACAAAAAAATCTGGGAAATCCTCTTTTAATCCATATTCCAGAAAACAATGGAAGACTTTTGTCATTCCTGCCTTTTGAAAGACCTCACATTTTCTTCCAAAGGACAATACCCAGTGACTGGAAAAGGGTGCTGCTTAATAGCAAGATCGTTGTACCTTACTTTCTTCATTTATCTATAACTTGCTAAGGTGTTATGAATGAGATAATCTATCACAATATAGAGGGCCTAGCAGTTAGTAAATGATTAATGTTACTACTACCATTAGTTAAAATTACCTATGTGTTTAAGTTTTCTCTGACAGAAAATAAGCTCTATGATGCTGTAGTCTTACTTGTTTAGTACTTGTAAGTGCTGCTGAGTGTGTGTCTCAAATGTAGCATAAAAGCAAAGTCTTGGTAAGTATGGGATTTCTCAAAGAATTTAGGGTCAAGGAAATTCCCCTAAGGAACTGACATTACCTTAATTTTCAGCACTTGGGAAAACTTTGAAGCCTTCCCTGCATGACAAGTATAGTATGATATGTATAGTATGATATAAATACCAAGACAACTACAGAGGTATTTTAATCCAAGTTCGTTGAGACTTCATTTTCTGATACAGCACTGTGAGGGTTAAACAAGATCACATAGGATGATACACTTAATACTTCAAATTTATTTGGCAAATGATGGCTACTGAAGGCTTACAAAAAGTCAAGTTGACTAGGCATGGTGGCTCAAGCCTATAATCCCAGAACTTTGGGAGGCCAAGGTGAGGGGATTGCCTGAGCCCACGGGTTCGAGAACAGCCTGGGCAACTTGACGAGCCCTCATCTCTACAGTAAATAAAAAATTAGCCAGGCGTGGTAGGGCGCACCTGTAGTTCCAGCTACTTGGAAGGCTGAGGCAGAAGGATCACCTGAGCACAGCAGGCAATGCTGGGATGGCCGTGAGCGTGCCACTGCACTCCAACCTGGGCAACGAAGTGAGACTCCAACTCAGGGAAAAAAAAAAAAAAAGGCAAGCCACACCCCAACAACCCAACTATGCCAGAAAAAAGGAGGGTAGGAAAATACTAACAACTATACACCAGCATTATGCTCTACATGTCACATGGCTGTTATTAAGATTCCTTTAACAGCTACGCACAACCAAAAGCTGGTTCTTTGAAAGGATAAACAAGATTGACAGACCCCCTAGCTAGACCAAGAAAAAGAGAGCAAAAGCCCAAATACTACAATGCAAAAGATGAAGTAACAACTCTGTACAAAACTTATTTTTTTTAAAAAGTGTTTCTTGTCACAAAAGGAATGTCTATTCCTCTAAGAATGATTGGAAAATACAAATAAAAATCCTATTACACATAATAACATAAACCCTAAGAAGTTTTGATCAGTCTTGATTACAATGTGAGAGTTGAAACCAGAACCACTTTAAGAAACCAAAGTATAAGGGTAGTTTTGCTCAGAAAGAATTATCTATAAAAGTTAATGGAGGTTTGCATTGTTACCATAAAATGAGTTAAGTTTTCTGGTAGTTAAGCTTTATTTCATAAAGTTGAAATTCTGTTCAAATCTATTTACAAGAAATGGAAAATAACTTTCCAGTAATATTTACATTTTTGAATATTGAGGCTGTGAACATGGGATAGCCTTTTTAATGTTTTCCTGTGGAATGCCTTAGACTATGTTTGTCTTAGGAAGTTAAATTTGCTTATCCGCCATTGCCTTGCTAGACTCTGGTGTGGCCATGTGCTCCTTGAGCTATGGCTGTCGCCATGCTTCCTGGCTTTGGCCCCCTCCCCCACCTTGGGGAGGTGAATCTTCTCTCTCCCCTCTTTTTCGCTCTAATTTATTTAAAAAAAAATTTTTTTTTTCCTTTTGCTTACCATTCTTGTGATAATTTATTTACACCCCTCATCTGGTTATACTTATCTTAGTCAATATAAAAGATTGTTGATTTTCTTAAAATTAGGAACATACTACATTCCCCCTTGAAATAGTTATTTTGTGGTAATACAGTTAGGCGACTCAGACAAGCCACCATGCACTTAAACAGCCACCCTCCATTCAATTAATGAATTTGTGTCGGGCACTGTTGGATACAACAATGCACAAAACAGACAAGTTTCCAGCATCATGATGCTTATTTTCTAGTCTGGGAGACAGAAAAGAAAAAAATAAGTAAATACACAGATCACCTCAAACAGTGATAAGTGTTTGAGGAAAAGTCTACAAGGCCACGGGGAGAGGAGGACAGGCCTGCCTGTGCTGGGGCGGTCAAGGCCAGCCTCTCTTGAGCTCTAGCACCGCAGAGACTAACACAGCAGCGTCGTGCTGAGTGTCGGGTTTCTTTTTCCGTGGGGTCAGGCTGTCCCGCTTCCAGACCTCTGTGTACCCTGACATCTCAAGAACGCAGACAACCTGAATTTCATCGTATTACAAGGCGAGAATCTGAGGTTCAGCTATTAGTAGGGCATGCAACTGATCCCGAGGTGTGGACTTGCCTTTACGGTACTGGCCACACTCGGGTGTCAAAAGGAGAACGAAGTGGTGGCGAAGGCTCTTCCCTGATGTTTTTCCTGGGCTCATCCAGGAAGGTTCCGGGGAGAGGGGCGTCCGCCCTTCCCACCTGGCCTCTCATTTTCACCACCACGGTCCAGGCCTCGAGCCCAGAACAAAGACGCAGGCAGGGCCCCCAAATCTCTCGCTCCTCCCAGGGCTTTCCTGGCTGCCAAGATGCGATCGGCGACGATTCCCAAGTCAAGCGCGAACATACAGGTGCGAAACCAGACCGGGGACTCCAACCTTCCCCTGCAGCCACGCCCCCCACGTGGCTCTAGGGGCGGGGCAGCCTCGCCATTGGTGCTCAATGCGCATCACTTCCGTTGCCTCGGAGGCAGGCGTCGCTAAAGGACGTTACCACTTCCGGGTCGCCGAGGCCGCCGGCGGCGGCGCCGGCTCCGTGTTTGCTGGTGTCCGGTCTATGGAGTCAGCTGGTGCCGGGGGCGGCGAGGAGGCGAGAGGCGGTTTTCGAGTAGGGGCCTCTGCCCCGCCAGCATGTTACCGGGCTTGGCCGCCGCCGCTGCGGCCCACAGATGTAGCTGGTCCTCCCTGCGCCGGCTCCGTCTGCGTTGCAGGGCGGCGGCCCGCGGCTCCAGCGACCGCCAGGGTGAGTGTCCCGCGCCGGCCGCTGGCCCCGTGGCAGTCGCACCGGAGGGGGCCGGGCTGGGCTCGGCTCTCGCCCTTCCCGGGTCCCAGAGCCTTCCTTTCGGGCCTACGCCCGAGGGGCTCCTGCCGGGTCTCCCCGACTCGGTCTCTCCTGCAGCCCTGGCACCGCCCCCCGGGAGCCTGCGGGCCGGCACCCCCGGAGCCGACCGCAGTGACCCTAGGCGGTGGCCAGCGCGGGCTCTGCAGAGCTCCAGGCTCTTTTGAGCTCACCGACTCCCCCACCCCCCCTCCCCGATTGAGCACTTTTGGTCGAGATTTTCTTCCCTGGTCTTTTTCTCGTGCCCCCAAACGTGTTTTCGTAAATTTCCTAAAAGGAAGGAGGTGTGCTGCACAGCCTATGTGGATCTTTAAGAAGTCTGAGGTTATCCCACAGAAATGGAATGAGCCCAGTTTGGGACCGAAAAACAAAAGGACTCTTCAATTCCTTGGAACTTCAGGGTTTTCTTTTGGTGAAAAAGTGTCAACTAACTGTAACTGTAACCCAGATTCAAGGTGGTTGCCGAGGATTTTCATCCCTCTCCGTCAACGTTCTTTTCTGACTTTAATTGCTCGAGAGTTTCCAAAACAGCATTGAACTTGCGAGTCTTAATCAGGCTTACCTTCGTTGTTGCCATAGCTTGACGCTGAGAACTGATAACCCTGAGAAAGAAGACAGAACTAAATCCATCCTTAACCTCATGCTCCAGATTCTTGGGGATACAAGGGTATTTACAGAAATACTTCTCAAAAGTTCATGTTTGAAGTTGGGCGTGGTGGCGCGAGCCTATAGTCCCAGCAACTTGGGAGACTGAGGCTGGAGGATTGCTTGAACCCAAAAGTTGAAGGCTGCAATGAGCTCTGATTGCTCCACTGTGCTCCAACCTGGCAACAGAGTGAGACCTTGTTTCTTAAGTTGGAAAAAAAAATTATATTTGAAAAAACTTGTAGCGTGGTTGTGATCTCCTAATAGAAGTCAGAAGATATTATTAAAGATTTTATGAAGTATGAGCTATAGTAACTGTTGTGAAAATAAATTAGAATATATTCATGTCTTTTATTTGCAATAAATGTGAAAACTGGCTTTTAAAATTTCAATCACTGGCCTCCGCCCTGCAGCGTAGATGGATTATTTCTAATTCATATACCATTACTGTCTGAATTTACATCATTCCAAGTTCTGTTTCTGGTTGCGCCTGACGTGCGTGAATTTACGTCTTTGCAAATTCTGCTTCTGAATGACTGGTTTATAATCCAAATAAAAATACAAACTATGGAATACTAGAATGGTGTCTGAGGCAAATACTGGATATGTCTGCAACTTTCAGCTGTATTGTGAAAAAGGTGACAATTTAGAAAAGACCATTTAACTTGTGCTTCACAACAGAATTTTGCTGCAACCAGCTTCAGATTTTTTTTATTTTCACTCGCTCTCAGTGTTAGGAAGGTGAAAAATGTGCTGATCGCGAATGTGTTAACAGCACTTTTCCCAGGGCTTTTTGGTAGTGATAGAAAAGTTATATCCTTGGAGTTTTCTCATATTGGCAGTTTACCTACTTAGTTCTCTTATGAACAAAGTGATCATCTATACTGTTATACTGTACTCCAGAATCCCAAAGTTAAGTTTCTAACATAATTGTTTCTATTGACCAAGCAATTTTGACATTTTACAACTGAAATTACAGTGGCTGTTAAATTGAGTTTAAACTGCACTTTAAGTGTTAGTAAGAAGGAGTTGAAATGGTGTAATTTGCAATCCATGTTCTCTGAGGCTGTGCCATCATGTTGAAAATTATATGCTCTTTGTCTCAACTGTCTGTGAAACGCAGATAATAATTACCTAACTCACAAGTCAGAATGACTTTGCAAAGTGTCTATTACTACAAAAAATTGAAATGCATTTTCACACTTAAAAATACTAGTAGGTTTTAAAAAAACCTTGTTTGTGAAAATATCATCTCGATAATACTGAACCATTTTTTTGAAAGGGTAATTTTAATTATGAAAACATTTAAAAATAATTTAGAAAAAGAGTACTATTTAAGTTGGATGCATCTGTGAAGAAAAGACTATTTGAAGATCCTTTTGGGGCAAGAAAATCCAAAAACAAATGTTTTTCTTTGTCAAGGAATAAAGTTTATGCTTTTAAAATGCCTGTGTGGCTGGGAAAAGCTTGTACAGAATAAGGAGAGGAGGGATCCTTGAGGGATTGCTTGGATACTTAAAACTGAAAAACACCTGTAAAGACAAAAAAGAAATATGAGCACCACGTATGTAATTTGGAGTTGTCTAGTAGCCATATTTTAAAAGCAAAAGCAGATGAATTAATTTTAATAGTATATTGTAACATTAATTTTAATAGGATATTTAAAAATTATTTCACCAAGCATATTAAAAAATTTCAACATGTAATCACTATCAAAGTTATTGAGATATTTTACGTTCTCTTTTTATATTAAGTCTTCAAAATCCAGTGAGTATTTCACGCTTACAGCACATCTTAGTTTAGACTAACCACATTTCACTTGCTCGTTAGATAGTGACTACTCTGTTGGATAGTATAGTTATTATACATAGTATCCTTAATTTATAAAGATTTTTACAAACCAGTGTACATTTCAGTAGATAAAATAGAAAAAGAAATTAGTAAGGAGCTCATTAAGAAATTCAGGTGGCCAACAAAAAGGCAAAAATGTTCCACACTCCCTAAAAAGCATAGACATGTAACTCTGAAGGATTTTACTACTTACTACCCATTTCATATTGGCTGAGTTTTTCATAATGATGTTATCCCAATTGAGGGTATCGGAAAACAGGAACTCACTAATGATTGGTAACATAAAAAGTTTATGCCCTCTGATTTAATTTCACTCAGAGGAATTTGCTTTAAAGTAAATAATCAGATACATATTAAAATGTGTGCAGAAGCTCATAATAAATTTGTAGTTTACAGTTACTGAGAGTTGGAAATAAATACATTGGTACATTTATTATGAGTTAGTGATATGTGCAACCATTTTTAAAATTATAGTTTAGAAAAATAGTGACATGGGAATATTCTTGATGTGTTATTAGGTAAAACTAGGAAAACTACAGTAAGACTATGTATTGTGATATTAACAGTGGGTTTCTCTAAAAAAATTTTGTTTTTTCAAAAGTAAACATATTCCTAAATAATAAAAATGTTGCTTAATTTCTATAGTAAGTATATCCTTTTTAAAATAGATTTCTTCAGCTTTGCATAGAAAACATCTGATAAAAATTTGGGATGGGAAGACACTTCTTTTAGGTACTACATACCAAATGAACAGATACGTGCGTTTTCTTAAATTTGAGATTAGTGAAAGTATAATTTTGTGTGTGTGTGTGTTGGAGTCTCTCGCCCAACCTAGAGTGCAGTGGCACACTCACAGCCACCCCAACGTTGACCTGCAGGGCTCTGGCTATCCTTCTGCCTCAGCCTTCCAAGTAGCCGGAACTACAGGGCCTGTGCTACCAGGCCTGGTTAATTTTTAATTTATTGTAGAGACGAGATCTCGCCAAGTTGCCCGGGCTGGTCTTGAACCCGTGGACTCAGGCAGTCCCCTCGCCTCAGTCTCCCAAAGTGCTGGGATTACAGGCTGAGCCACTGAGCCCTCCCAAAAGTGTAATTTTTCAGGAAAAAATAGAAACTAACCCTCTGAATAGTATTCCTGAGTGGGGAGCATTCAGCAGATAGGTGCCAGGCGTTGTAGTTGCCAGTAGTGTGGTGCTGAAGGAGTTAAGAGCATATACCTGAAGTGCTGGGAAAGAAACGAGCAGGATGATGGACTGGAAAGTGCCAACAGGGGCCACTTGGTTAGTGGTGTTGACTGGGACCCCCGGCTTTGCCCAGTGTGATGACTGAGCGCGGGCATGAAAGATGAAGGTGAGTGAGTCAGGCAAGATCTGGGGAAAGAGCCGTGCAGAGAGCAGTACCAGCAGAGTACCAGGATGGGGGCACCCGATGAGCTGAGTATTGGGGAGCAGACGGAACCTACTGCCGCTGGGCAAGGTCGGGGGGGATGAAGGGAAGCTGGAGTGTCTCAGGCTACAGGCTGTAACAGAAAGCAGTGTCTTGAAAACACCACTGTGGCTACTGTGAGGAGAACGCACTGGAAAGGGGAGGGTGTTCTAGTTCTCTCGCGTGCCTTTGGGCTATGTTGGTCAGCGGTGGAGAAGAATGAAAATAGATGGAGTTGAGATGTTTGGGAACATGACATGTAGTTATACAGGTAAAGCATTTAGCACTTGGCACATTCTTAGTACGTTAGATTGTGTTACTGTTGTTTTTACTTTTTCTTTTTCTTTTTTTTTTTTTTTGAGTTGGAGTCTCACTCTGTCGCCCAGACTGGAGCGCAGTGGCCGCTCCCGGCCACCACAGCCTCGACCTGGGCTCCGGCGATCCTTCCGCCTCAGCCTTCCAAGTACCTGGAACTACAGGCGTGCCCTACCACGTCCGGCTAATTTTTTGATTTCTTGTAGAGATGAGGTCTCGCCAAGTTGCCCAGGCGGGTCTCGAACCCACAGGCTCAGGCAATCCACTCACCTCAGCCTCCCAAAGCGTGGGGTTACAGGCTGAGCCCCCGAGCCCGGCTTATTTTTAATTATTTTTAAACCCTTCCATTCTAGGAGCCAGTCATATTTTTAATAGTTGAAATCATATTGTATTAGTCTCCTGCTTTTTATTCATGCAACTTGATAACATGAGTGTTTTTTGTTTTTAGAAGTTTTTAATGAATACACAAAAATATGAGGACCTTCCAAAACTTAGTCATTCTTATATTGGGGGATGAGCGTTCAAGTTTTTTTATGGTTACATGTGATAAATACTACCATGAGGAATAGTCTTTGCATTCTTTGTTATTATGTATTTTAAATTCACACTTAGTAGCCTCTTTAACAATAAGTGTAATCTTTAAAAATAAGTGTAATAATTATTTAGTTTTCGTATGTCAGTGCTTTAGAAATTTTGGGAAACTACTGAGATAGTATTTTAAGTAAGAAGACTAACATCTGGAGGTCTTAGGCTATAAGCTTGATTTACTCTGGTCCTAAAATTAGCCAGAAACGAACTCATTGCAAGAAATATTTTGCTTCAGCCTTCCAAGTAGTTGGAACTACAGGCACATGCCCCCCAAAAAGAAATATTTTGTTTTTAGTTGTTGCAGAAGCAACATATACAGTAGACTGAATTGTCAGGTTGCAAAAGAAGTTCTTTTTGTTGTTCATAGTCTAAAAAAGGTCACCAGATTTTCTCTGAAAGCCAGAGTCAGTAGTAGGTGACAAACCAGATTGGAGAGAGGACACGAGGTGATCAGTGGCAGTGGTCTTAGGAGTCACAGAAGCGACAACAGTAAAGTAAAAGCAGAGAAGTGTGGTTGTTGTGACTAGACTATTGATAAGATACCAGTGGCTCAGCAGTCTTGATGAGTAAACAGCCCTTGCATATACAATGATACAAAAGTCCTTGTCCAGGTGGTAGAATAGTAAGTGCCAAACTGATCTTCCATATAGGAGGCTTGTTTAGAAGTCACCTTGAAGAATGAGTATTCATGGTGGATAATATTTTTTACTATTTCTCTACTTAATAGAATTAATGAACTCAGTAATTTTTAAACCGGTGGTTGTGCTTCTACAACTGTGTTAGGTATTATATTTGTTTTATTGAGTCAAATGTGGGCCACTGTAGTTTTTAGAATATAATATGTTAAAGATAGTGATGTACGTGCAATGTTCAATATTGTATTAATGCCAAATTTACTTTTAAAGTTGCTGATATCTGAAATTCTAGTGATGTTAAAAATTAAGGACTTTTCAAAGCAGCTGGCAAGAAAGCCACCAGAGATTACTAGAATGGTGTCAAAAGGATTTAGGAGTCAATCTGAAGAGACCTCTACTGGCCCAAAATAGAACAGTTGGAGTTAATCAGGATTATGGCTAAAATAGATTGAAATGTGTCAAATAATGTTTATATCTATGAAATTGTAATGATGCATGCACAGATTAAAAATGTGTCACCACTGCAGGATGGCAGGTAATGAACTTATTATTTTGAGAATTAATAAATAAAGGGAAAGAAGCATTTAGCCTGACTTTCCTATAGGAACTGCACTGCTGGGTAACCAAATACATGAGGAGAATTCTGTTGGTAGAAGTATTCTGGCTAATAAAGGAAGGAATAATAAGATTAGAATATCACCATTTTGTAACTACCTAATAAGGCTTAAAAGACATCTCAGTCAATCGCAGAATGTGGTCCTTATTTGGATCTGTTCACATAGAAACTGGAAAAAAATTACAACATTTATAATAACTGGAAATTTGAAATTGAGAATGTCTGATGATATTAAGAATTTTGTTTTACTTCTAGTAACCATGTTGTAGCTGTGTTAAAGGTCTTGTCTCTTAGAAATATTTACTGAAATACATATATTAATGAAGTTATTTTATATTTGAGATTTCCTTCAAATGAATATGGATCTGGGGAGATACTGGTGCAGGTAGAGATGAGACAAGATCATGAGTTGGTAATTGTTGAAAGTAGGTAGTGGGTGTATGGAAGTTTATTGTACTATTTTTTTCTTTGTATATGTTTGAGATTTTAAGTAATAAAATGTTTTAAAAACAAAGAACAAGGAAGCACCAAGTCATGGAATCAAGTTGTCTTCTAAGGAAGGACTTTTGCACCCCAAAATCTTCCAGAATAATCCCTTTTTAAACACCTTAGCACACACAGACTCTTAAGGTTTTATTCCATTGGCTGGGCACGGTGGCTCAAGCCTTGTAATCCCAGCACTCTAGGAGGCTGAGGTGAGGGGATTGCATGAGTCCATGGGTTCGAGAACAGCCTGGACAACTGGTGAAACCTCACCTCTACAGCAAATCAAAAAATTAGCCAGGCGTGGTAGCGCTCACCTGTAGTTCCAGCTATTTGGCAGGCTGAGGCGGAAGAATCGCCGGAGCCCAGCAGATTGATGGTGGGGTGGCTGGGAGCATGCCACTGCACTCCAGCCTGGGCAATGGAGTGAGACTCCGACTCAAAAAAAAAAGTATTTCATCAGTGCCTGGGGAAAAAAAAAATGTTGGTGGCATTTATGTTTGTTAGGAAATAATTACAAAAGACTTTTTGAGTAGGGCTGAACAATCAGAACAGCAGTGGCCATGGTGAAAAAGATGCTATTGTGGACTGTCAGTTTCCAGAAGAATCCGCTTGAGCCCTTGTTTCACTAATTTTGCTAGTAGGCTGCATATTTTAATATGCAGGAAACTTCTATTGTTATATTTGCCTTTTTCAGCCTTTAAGAAACAGACATAAATGACCCAAAATCGTTGAGGCCTTCAACAGTTTACTACATAAATGAAGAATGAGTTGACATGAGTAAGTTTTTCACGAAAATAAAGTTTGAATCCTGAACCTGGAGGAAAGGTTTATGTTCCTTTGTGTCCATCATGCTCTTCAGAGTATCTTCCACACTCACAATAACTTATGTTCCTGATGACTTCTTGGAGCCATTTAGAAAAGATTTTTCTTTGTGTTTAATGTATATATGTACACACGCAGTACGTGAATTAACTTTTTTGAAAGATCATTATTAAGTAGTTAGAAAAGTTTCAACTCTTAAATGCTCAACCCTCTATTCTTGGAAAAACTTGACTATCTGTAATGATATAATTTTATTACTTCGCCTAAGACTTTAGAAAATATATGGGTTGGGCATGGTGGCTCACTCCTATAATCCCAGCACTTTGGGAGGCCAAGGTGAGAAGATTGCCTGAGCCCACAGGCTCGAGACCAACCTGGGCAACTTGACGAGACCTCATCTCTATAGTAAATCAAGAAAAATTAGCCGGGTGTGAGGGCACATGCCTGTAGTTCCAGCTTCTTGGAAGGATTGCCTGAGCCCAGCAGGTCGAGGCTGCGGTGGCCGTGAGCGTGCCACTGTACTCTAGCCTAGGTGATAGAGACTTCAACTAGAAAAAAAAAAAATATATATATATATGAATTACATCTATATAGAGTTTTTGAGTTTTTTCAAAAAGAGAAACTCTCAGTACTCATAGTAAAAAATAGAAAGAAGGTCAGGAAAATAGAAACAGATTTACTACTTGGGTGCAGTTGTGGAATATATTTTCCTTCTGTGTTTGAGCCCTTCAAAACTCCCAGTCAGCCCAGATGAAGCAGCTGAAGTGCTTTGTAATTAGTCTTCTATTCTTCACTCAATTAAAATTCCCACATATGAAGGAATCGCACCAATGTTGATCTAATTATCTGATTAATAAAATCAGTGACAGTATGAATGACTGATGAATATAATTCACTTATTGATTGTGAAATGAAAAAGGAATACATCTTCAGCAAACGGAAGAAGGACACAGGAACATTTTGAGTAGGAAGCCCTCCTGACCTTTCCCAGAGTCCTCTATTCTGAAAAGGAATTATGCCAACATTTTCTTTTTAGCATGCAACCAGCATAAAAAATAAAGAGTATCTATTAAGTACTAGATACCTTTCACAATAGCTGAATGATTTATTTGATGTTTAATGTTTTTCAAGTTTTCATATAAATTTACAAATTAGAAAAAAATGGAATATTTTCTTATTTTTTGTTTATAGACTATAGTCCTGTATACTTAGGGGGTTAGTCAAACACCTCTGTTGGATAAGGTAACTTGACATCTGGGAGTTGGTTTGAAATTAGTTTTTCTTTTCTTTTAGAATGGCAGAATTTAGTGACATTTGGAAGCTTTTCGAACATGGCTCCTCATGGTTACCCATACATTTGTACACTGAGTCAAGTGAAGTTGTACTCTACAAATGTTCAGAAAGAAGGGCAGGGCTCACAAACTCTCAGAGTGGAAAAAGTACCGTCATTTGAAACAGGTATGTGCAGATTTTTTAAATCTCTTTTTTTCTATGTACTTCAGTAGTTTGCATTAATGTTTGTTTCTTGAATGTTTAATAGGATTTATTTGTAAAACTTCCTGGACTGATGTTTTCTTTGTGGGAACTATTAAACTGCTGTCTTAATGTCTTTAACTTTTCTGTTTTGACTCAGTTTTGGTAAATTCTGTTTTTCTTAGGAATTTATCCATTTAAACTGCATTTTTAATTTACTGACATAAAGTTTATAATAATATTCTCTGTTTACTTTCTTTTTTTTTTTTTTTTTGAGTTGGAGTCTCACTCTGTCACCCAGACTAGATTGCAGTGGCACGCTCCCGACCACTGCAGCCTCAACCTGTTGGGCTCTGGCAATCCTTCCGCCTCAGCCTTCCAAGTAGACGCAACTACAGGCACGCCCTACCACGCCCAGCTAATTTTTGATTTTATTGTAGAGAAGAGGTCTCGCCAAGTTGCCCAGGCGGGTCTCGAACCCATGGGCTCAGGCAGTCCACTCACCTCAGCCTCCCAAAGTGCTGGGATTACAGGCTGAACCAGCGAACCTGGCTTGTTTACTTTTTTTTTTTTTTTTTTTTTTTTGAGTTGGAGTCTCACTCTGTCGCCCAGACTGGAGTGCAGTGGCACGCTCCTGGCCACCGCAGCCTCAACCTGCTGGGCTCCGGCGATCCTTATGCCTCAGCCTTCCAGGTAGCTGGAACTACAGGTGTGCGCTACCATGCTTGGCTAGTTTTTGATTTATTGTAGAGACAAGATCTTGCCAAGTTGCCCAGGCGGGTCTCGAACCCATGGGCTCAGGCAATCCACTTGCCTCGGCCTCCCAAAGTGCTGGGATTACGGGCTGAGCCACCAAGCCCGGCCTACTTTCAATAGCATATGTAGTTAAGTCCTTTTTTCATTCCTAATAATGTTTGTCTTATTTTCTTGATTAATCTTGCCAGAGCTTTGTCTTTTACTCTTTTTCCAAGTATTAATGTTTTTTCACTTTGACTGATTGTTGTATGTTTGTTCCTATTTTGTTTTTTACTTTTTAATTACTGCCTCCTTTCTGCTTTTGTTGTGCTTGTTCTGTTATTCTTTTATTAACTGTCAGATATTTTGCTTATTAATATTGAGCCTTCTTTTCTTTTTGAAGTAGACATTTAAGCCATTATAATACATCCCACAATTTTGATATGTGGTGAGTTATTTCACAGTTATAAGTGTATTATTTCCACTATGGTTCTTCTTTGACTTTTTAGCTGATCACTTAGTCAGTTTTTCTAAATGGCCCTTGTGTGGTTGAGAATAGTGTGTATTTTTGATTGTTGGGCGCAGTGTTTATACACATTAATTCCAGTTTTTAGTTCTATACAAGTCTGTATCCTGTTTTTAAAATTATTTCCAAGAGGGATTTTGGCATATGACACTTTGATGGTAGATTCAATGATCTTTCCCTACAGTTCTGTAAATTTTTACTTTTTATAATTTGAGGCTGATATACACATTTAAAATTGTGACATAACACTGGTGAATTATACTTCCTATCATTATGTAGCAACTCTTTTTCTTTAGTGACACCTCCTCCAGATTTCGTTTAGTTATATTTGCCTGATAAAAATTTTCCTATCCTTTGACTTTAATTTTTTTTGTCCTAATGTAATAACTTTGTTTTTTAACTGGAAGTATAGGCTGTTTACATTTATTGTAATCACTGATATATTTGGACATATTTTTACCATTTTATCATGTTTCCTTTTCTGTTTTTAAATTCCTTTTTTACCTTTAAAATTCTTTTCTTTTTTCTCATTCCATTATCCTCTCTCATTCCTTCGCTCTCCCTCATTCATTCCCTCTCTCTCTCTTTCTCTCTCTCTCTCTCTCTCTCTCTCTCTCTCTCTCTCTCTCTCATTTGTAGGCTTTACTCTGTCCTTCAAAGCCTAAAGGTAATTGACCAGTTTACTCTCCTGAAAAATGCAAAGACCTTAGAGTGCTTTAACTCTGCTCACCCTGCCCCGGCTTACCTTCTATTTGTTGGCTAATGTTTTTTTTTTTTTGTCTATTTTGCTCTTTCTATAAAGTATACATTGTTGTTTGTTTAGATTATCCAGAATCTTTGTGAACCACCTTTTCTTATGTCTCTGATCTTTCTGTCTGATGTGCATCCTGTGGAAGTTCCTTTAAGTGAGGATCTTTCATGGGAAAGGCACATCTAAGATGTTATTCCTGTGTATTCTGGCTTTCACTATTGCTGTGAAGAAGTCACATATCATGCCTTTGTTGACGTATCTTTCTCTATTTGACCACATTTTTTATTTTGAAAGTCTTTTTCTTTTGTGTAAATAGCGGTTTTATTATGAAGTAACTAGGTATGTATTTCTTTGTATTTATTCTGCTTGAGATTTTTTTGGGCTTCCTGGATTTGAGGAGGGAAATTTTCTACAATTCTGGAACTCTACAGTTCTCTGTTATTATCTCTTCATATATTATATCTTCCTATTTCTCTGTTCTCTTCATCTGGAATTTCAATTAGAAATATGTTAGGTCTTCTTACTTTGTTTTCTGTATCTCTAAACCTTTCTATCTTATTTTCTGTTTTCTATTTCTTTATTTTTCTTGCCTGCATTCTGGATTATTTCCTCAGGTCTACCTAATTCACCAGTTTATTATTTTGTTACCTCTAATATACTGATTGATAATATATGTTGGATTTTTAAAAATTTAAATGATTATATTTTTCATTTCTAGAAATTGTTTTTCACCTTGTTTGGTTGGTCTCTTATTTCTTGGTTATGTTTTCAGACTTTCCTTTTATTACTTTAGGCACATTAAACATAAAATATAGCTATTTTATATTTTAACTGAAAATTCTGCTCTATGTAATTTTTTTGGTTCTCACTGTATTATCATTTTCTTCCCTTTCTTGCTCTTATTTGTGATGCCATATAGGTGTTGTTCATTTTCCATGCGGTTTTTGTATCTTGAAACTATTTGATATTTATCTAGAAGGAAGATGCCTTTCTGCCTAGAGGGGTTTGCTTTGCTTCTGTAGGCTGTTGGGGGACACGGCTGGGACCACCTTGTCAATTCAGACTGTACACTTGTGTGAGGGTTTGTGGTAGGACCCTTTATGGAGAGATGGGACACTGAAGCTTCTTTGCCAGGAAGCAGCTTTTTTTGTGCTGGCACTGGCCCAGCAGATTCACATCCAAAGTCTGAGCCCTGAGTGCAGCAGGGTGTTGCCTTATATACTTTTCACTAACTTTTCTTTACACTTTAGCCCCTTTGTCTCCCTTATATGGCAACATACATTTTGATTGGGTATTTTCTGGCACAGGATTGTAACAGGGTTACGCGTGCTCACTTAGACATTGACTATGCCACCTTACTTTCTAATCTGGGAAGGCCCTTACTACATTCCTCCCTGTGATGCTCTAGGGTCAAAGAACACCACCTTTGTTTAGGGATTGGCACTTCCATAACATCATTACATGTGCTGCCGTTTTCCTTTTGGCCATGACCTCAATGAGGCTGGTGGCAGAACTTATAACCAGGGAAGCCAGACAGGGCAGGATTAGACAAATTCCCAAAATCATAAGTAGATCACCTGTGAGGGTTTTGAATCCCCTGAAAGTTGAGAACCATCTCCCAAACAGTTTCCTGGGATTCCAGACTTTCCAGGTCTGGACTGGGACACGAGCAACTTTTTTCATTTAGTCGGTGATTTCTTCTATGACCTTTTGCTCATCATCTATTTGTAAGCAGCAGTTGCTTAAGTTAAATTTTTGCAAACTCCTCCTTCAGAAGCAAGCAAGTAAAGGCTAAGCGGTTTGGATAGATAGCATTGCTCATCGTGGTTTGCAGTTTGCCTAGTATGTTAAGGGCCTTTGCAATTTCATTAGTTATAATTTCAACAACCACCTGTAACTGAATTACATGGTTTAGTATGTAAATGGAGGTTTAATAGCCCCAGGATCAATCCTTTGCCCAGGTGACCGGGCCATAGTATTGGATAATATGCTCAGGGGGCCACTCATCATCTTTCCAGTTGCCAATCTTTAAGGCACGCTGTTTCCTTTTAGTTTTCCAGTCCTCGTATACTTGAACTACAACTGTTCCCCTCTGGCAAGAGGCAGCAGGAAGAAGGATGGACGGATAGACCCTAACACACAAGATCCTGCCCAGTTTGAGGGAAGTACGTTATAGGCTATCTTCCCACATATCCAGTAGAGTCCACTCGGGGCCAGCCATTTGATTTCTGCGTCGACATTATCCCAGGCCTGGCAGAGAAGGGGGAAGCTAGACAAAGGGTTAGGGTCTGGTTCAGAGTGGTTTGGAGACCCCCACCATTGGGTTTTCTGGCCTGTTGTGTTATAGAATTTTTGGCCCAGGTATATCAGGCTTCCAACAGAAGTGTTACATTTTTTTCCCATCGGGCAAAGCAGTTTTCCCCTATAATTGAGATCTTAAGAAGCCAGACTCCAGTGGCAGGGCTGGGGTACTCTGTTTCATTATAGGGTTTGTGGGGATTCAGTTCCCTAGCTTCCCAAGGCCATTGTTCTCCCATGTTAGTTCCTCCACAGAAATAGCAAGAAGAGACTTTTAAGGTTTGGGCAATAGTTTCTGTGAGGGCTAAGAACGGGTTTCTTGTTGTGGATGAGATGGGAGGAGGGCTACGTTTTATTTCTTTGTAGAAGGAGTGAAAGGCCTCATGGGATGTGGGTCAGAGTGAGACTGTGACCCTTCCAATGTATATTGGGGCCCAAGGGTCTGTTCCCCATCCATGGATAACTATACCAAATTGGCAGCCTGTCTTACATTCCATGTCCTCTGGGTTGAAAATGGTAAGATTAACAGGGTTATAGGCCCCCGACTGACAGTTTGATACAGCAGTTCCCCTGGTGCAGGAATGCTGTTGTGTCTCTTCCCAGGTGGCCTGGTTTACTACTCGTAGGTCCTGAACTAGCCGGTAGTCATCTGTTCCCAGTTTCTGGACTGGCAGGAGAGACATGTTCCAAGACCACTGGCAGGGTTGGAAGATTCCATACTTTAGAAGTCTTTCTAGATGTTTCTGGATTCCAGTCTATGCCTTCACGGGATGAAATATTGTTTCTGGTGGGTGGGCCCAGCCCCCGATTTTTGTTCTACTACTATTGAGTGTATGTTCAAGCTAATTCGGGAAGATTGTCCTCAGCCCATACCCCGGGCACCCAGAAGGGAAACTCAGATCCTTGTCATGGCTTTTCTGTGAAACTATAGAGATGCCATTCTTCTCCTAATTTTTGCTTCGGGTTTCCCCAGGGTCAGAACTGCTTGGCTGTGAGAGTTGAAAGTTATCTGGGCTTGCAGCTTTCCCAAGAGGTCCTGACCAATTAAAGCCACAGGACAGTCAGGGAGATATAGGAATTCATGAGTAACTTCATGACCACCTAGATTGCATCGTCGGGGCCATAAGAGGGGGCAATGATCCCCGCCACTCCGGGCTCCCACCATAGTGGCTTGTCTCTGTGAGAGGGGATCCAAAGGTTGAGTTACCACAGAATGCTCTGCCCTGGTATCTACAATGAAGTCAAGGGGCTGGCCCCCCACAGTCATTCAGACCATAGGCTCCTGGTGGTCTAACAAAGTGGAGTTCAGTCTTTCCTAGTCTTCCCCATAGTTTTCCACGGCAGCTAGGCCCTCAGAATCATTCTCGGGGGCCTCATATAGTTGGGGTGTGGGCTGGTTCCGTCCTTGGACCCCCTGGCCTCTCCCTCTTCCCCTGGGAGTTGGACGATAATTCTCTGGACATTCGTTTTTCCAATGACCTTCTTGGACAGCAGCACATTTGATTCCACCCCAATCTTATCCCTGGGCAATGTGGTTCTTGTTGGCTCCTTCTCTGGCTCCAACCTGGTAGGGGCTTTCCGGGAATGTCCTGACCGTTCCACCAGGGTAGTGGCAAGCAGATCTACCTTCTTCTTCATTTTTCAGTCTGCTTCTCGTTACGCCTCTTGGTCTTGGTTGACGAATACCTTTATTGCAGCTTCTAACAGTTGGCAGCATTCATCCCAGCAAAGCCCGCTAACTTCTGTAGTTTATGTTGGAGGTCTCCCTGAGCCTGACTGACAAAGGCAGCATTAACGATTCGATTCGCTTATTTTCTGCTGCTTCTGGGCCGAAGGGGGTGTAAAGGGGAAATGCTTCGCATAGCCTCTCCTAGAATTGACTTGGGCTTTCTACAGGTCCCTGGAGCACCTTTGAGATTTTGCTCATGTTCATAGCCTTTTTCCCTCCTTCCTTCATACTGCCTAAAAAGAACCTTTTGGTAACACTCCAGCATTTGAAATTCCTGGCTATTGTTAGGCCTGCGCATTCACCATCCCTGCAGGGTCGTGCTTCTCTAACCATTTTAAAGCTGACTGAGTAATTCAGCAGCGTTCTTCAGTGTTAAACAGAGTCAGGAAAAGCTGGCAACAATCAGTCTGGGCTTGTGGGTCTGGATGATGGATTGCATTAGATCAATCATAGCCTGAGGTTTCTCAGTGATCAAGGGAGTATGATTTTTCCAGTTCAGGAGATCAGTGGTGGTAAAGGGCTGATATATAAAACTATCTTAGCTGGGCTCGATGGCTCAGCCTGTAATCCCACGCCTTTGGGAGGCTGAGGTGAGTGGATTGCCTGAGCCCGTGGGTTCGAGACCCGCCTGGGCAGCAAGACCTCATCTCTACAATAAATCGAAAAATCAGCCGGGTGTGGTAGCGTATGCCTGTAATTCTGGCTACTTGGAAGGCTGAGGCAGAAGGATCGCCAGAGCCCAGCAGGTCGAGGCTGCGGTGGCTGGAAGTGGCCACTGCACTCCAGTCTGGGCAACAGAATGAGACTCCAACTCAAAAAAAAAAAAAAGTATGTTGTCCCCCTTGGATCTGACCATATTGACTGTAGTAGAGGGCCCCCCTAGTTTCTCTCAATGGCCTCTCAGCACCTGTGGGGAGAGGTGCTGGCAACAGAGTCCTGGCGCTTTCCAACTGGAGTATACAGGGTTAAGACCAGCAGTTCCAGAGTAGCTGTGGCAGGGGTCTCAGGTGACTTCGTGGGAGGGGTGGCCTCAGGGGTGTGGGCAGCCTCTGATGGGGCTCTGGCTGCTGTAGGTGTGGGGAGTGCAGGCGAGGGGAGTGCAGGTGGCAGTAAGGGGAACAATGGCACAAAAGGCGGAGGGATCTCCTCAGGCTCCTCAGACACTATGGGCTTCTCAGGCTCCTGTCAACATTTTGAGGGAGCCGTTATTCAGGCCATCATAATTTTACAGTTCTCTTGGAGACAGACTTCTAACGAGACAGACTTCTAACCAGTGGCCGAGAAAGGACTATATCTTGCCAACAGTCAATGTAAGGGAATTGGTCAGGGTGACCTGGGTCCCCCACAATGACTCTAAACAGTTTGGTAACTAGTTCTTTGTCTAGTGACCCCTCAGAGTGCCAGCCCACCCCAAACGAAGACCAATGTATCTCACAGAATGTCTGGAGTTTTCTGGGAGTCAACTTAAATCCATAGTCCCCTGAATATCCCTTTTAGAAATTCTTCATCATAGACTGGTGGGGTAAGCTTACTCTGTTTGCTGCCCATTCTCTCCCTCTAAAAGATGACAGTCATGTATGAGAAAGGGAAAGGGAAGGGGTGAGTACTCGCTTCGACTGCCTTCAGCCACTCTCCTCACAGAGATTTTTCAGGCACTTCTTAGCAATTGGGGGTTCAATATAAATCCCCCTAGGTTTTGATTTAGGATTTCTCCTGACTCTACTACTGCCCTAAGCCGTATGAGGGCGCCACGGATCCGCAGATTGGGACTCTATTCTCTCATTGCCGCCAAGCAGTGTCTCATTCATTCACACCCACACGTTTCCAGCCTGCTTCCCAGCTCCCTAGAGTTGTGGTTTCGTCCCCTGTGGGACTACTTGGGCAACTCTAGATGATCAGGCTCCCCTTCTGCCTGTTGGGGGCAAACTTGCCAAATCGAACCCGGGTTCTTACCAGTCTGATGGACGGTGCTCACTTGGCTGATTCCTGGGCCTCACCAGGTTCCTTTAGTACACCAAGATGGCTAGTCCCCTATGGATCAATTGGTCTGCTGGCACCAGGTGAGGTCACCTCTCCCGGCATCCCAGGGGTCGCACCCCAGCGACGAGGAAGGTGAAATCACCATCTCCTTATCCCGGGTGGGCCCCCAGAGATGTGGGAGGCCCCCAGAGATGTGGGGGCCCCCAGAGATGTGGGAGAGACAGGATACCAAGACTTCTTTGCCAGGAAGCAGCATTTATTTGTGCCAGCACTGGCCCAGCGAATTCACATCCAAAGTCTGAATCCCAAACACAGTAGGGCATTGTATTTTATACTTTCCGCTGACTTTTCTTTACGGTCTAGCCCCTTTGTCTCCCTTATATGGCAACATACATTTTGATTGGGTATTGTATGGCATGGGGTTACACATGCGCACTTAGACATTGACCACACCACATTACTTTCTCTTTGTTCTGGGAAGGCCCTTACCACAGGTTGACTAATTCTTAGGATTTTCAGAGGAATATTTTTTCTTCCCCACTACTTAACATCAAAGTAGAGACAGCCCTTCTTCCTTGCTGTTCTATTCTGTGTGCATTATTTATTTCTTTTCATAATCATACCACATCCATAGTTTTTTACTTGGGTATCTCTTGTTAGACGCCCCATCTTGAGCAGAACTTGGTCTTATTCTCTGGCCTTTCATGCTCCTTGCAACTGTGGAGGTAGAACCAAGGTCAAAGAACACAAGCTTCAACATACATTGTTAGGGGAAAAGCTGACTTTGGTGTACTTATTTTTTCCATAGAGGTCTTGTTTTCACTTCATCTTTGCCTTTTTCAGATCATTTTTGCTAGACTAACAGTGCATTTAAAAAGATTTTGTCCAAGGTACGTTAAAAGGAAACATTAAAATAAGTCCTTTATTCATTAGTTTTCTCAAGCAATATTTATTGAGTACTTCTTATATGACAGCGAGTGAGAATGACTCTGAGCTTTTATTCTCTTTATTACTAAAGCAGAAAATAAAGCAAACAAATAGTGTGGTAATGCAGTCATCCCTTTGTATTCACGAGTTCTTCTCTGTGGATTCAAGCAACCAAGGATCAAAAGATTTTGGGGGGACAAAATGGATGGTAGCATCTGTATTGAATATGTACAGAATTTTTTTTACTCGTCATTATTCCCTAAATGTTGTATAGAAACTATTTATTTAGCACTTATATTGTATTGGTATTATAGGTAATGTAGAGATGATTTCAAAATATATGGGAGGATGTGCATATGTTATATGCAAATACTGTGCCATTTTATATAAGGGACTTGAACATCTATGGATTTTGGTATCTGTGGGAAGGTTCTGGAACCAACTCCCCATAGATACTGAGAGACAACTGTACCATGGTAGGAGACAGTCGTTGTACTGCAGGAACAAATGAGAGGGGTACCTCACTGATTCCTGAGTGGTTAGGAAAGATTTTCATAATGAAATTATACCTAACTGGGGGCATAAAAGAAAAGTAGTGTTGGTGTGGTGAATGGTGGAGAAAGAACTGTCTAGACTAGTAGAAGACCTGGTGGTGGGATTGGTAGGTTTGTAAGTACCAGAGATTAAAATCAAGGTTAGCAGTAGTCAGATCAGGCTCTTGTTCAGGCATTTGGACTCTGTTTTGTAGATAGTGGGAATAATGGAGTATTACAAGTGGGGAAGTACTTGATCAGACTTAAGATTTTAGAAAGACAGCTAGTTGCAAAATGGCAAACAGATTACTGAAAGTAGTAATGCAAATGAGGGTCTAGACTAGGGTGATGGTAATGCTTCTTTAAAGGAATAGATCAACTTAAGAGATTTAGGAGCTGAAAAATTAGAACTTGGTGATTGAATTTGGTGGTGAAGGAGAGTGTCAAGTAAAAGACAGTGCTTGGTTACTAGATTGGCCAATTGTGTAGATGATGAGTTTATTGATTTATAAAATTAGGGGTACCAAAGTTAGAGGATATTTTCATGAGGTGGCAATGGTTTGGTAATGAACACCTGAATTGTAGGTGCCTGGGGAGCATCTTTTTTTTTTTTTTAATGGGAGTCTCTGTTGTCCAGGCTGGAGTGCAGTGGCATGCTCATGGCCACTCCAGCGTCAACCTGCTGGGCTTCAACAATCCTTGCGCCTCAGCCTTCCAAGTAGCTGGAACTACAGGTTCACGCTACTATGCTTGGCTAACTTTTTGATTTATTGTAGAGACAAGGTCTCACCATGTTGCCCAGGCTGGTCGTGAACCCATGGGCTCAGGCACTCCTCTTAACTTGGCCTCACAAGGTGCTGGAATTACAGGCTTGAGCCTCCGTGCCTGGCCTATGGGGAACATCTTAACAGATGACAATGTGACCAGGAGACAGTTGAGTATCCAATGAATCTCCTAGTCACTGCAGTATCTGTTGAGATGTCACACATCTTAGCACATCTACTGTACTGCTGCGGGAGGTCAACTCCTGTCTGTGTTACTGCATTGCTTCCTCCTTGAAATCCCTGCTTCCACTTGGGTCCTTCTAGAATCCGTTATTCACATAGCCAGTGTGGTCTTTTTAAAAACAGATCATGTCACTTTCTTTTTTTTTTTTTTTTTTTTTGAGTTGGAGTCTCACTTGTCGCCCGGGCTGGAGTGTAGCGGCATGCTCATGGCCACCACAGCCTCAACCTACTGGGCTTAGGCAATTCTTCCACCTCAGCCTTCCTAGTAACTGGAACTACTAGATACATGCCACCATGCTGGGCTAGTTTTTGTGATTTATTATAGAGATGAGGTCTCAACAAGTTGTCCAGGCTGGTCTTGAACCCCTAGGCTCAGGCAGGCCTCTTGCCTCGGCCTCCCAAAGTGCTGGGATTACAGGCTGAACCACCACTCCCAACCCATGTTACTTTCTTATTTAAAACTCTCATTGGCTTCTGTTACTCATAGAATAAAATTTACACTGATAGAATAAATCAGAATATATTATTCTGGCTCTGAAAGCCCTCCTAGCTGGTCTGGCTCCCATGTTCCTCTTCATTTTCCTCTACTACTCTCACTTGCTCAGTATGTTTCAGCCACAGCAGTCTTCTTTCAGTTCTTAGAAAATACCAGCCTTGTTCTTGTTATGGTGTCTTTGCTTACTTTCTCTGTCCTAGACCTTCTTCGCATGACTGACCCCTTCTGGTCATTCATATCTGTTTAAATGTTGGCTCTGCACGGAGGCACTTTAAGATCACTCAATTTGGCTGGGCACGGTGACTCACGCCTATAATCCCAGTACTTTAGGAGGCTGAGGTGAGAGGATTGTCTGAGCTCACCGGTTTAAGACTAGCCTGGGCAACCTGGTGAGACCGCATCTCTAAAATTAAAAAAAAAAAAAAATTAAAAAAAAAATTAGCCAGGTGTGGTGGCATATGCCTGTAGTTCCAGCTACTTGGAAGGCTGAGGCAGAAGGATCACCTGAGCCCAGCAGGTCTTTGTGCCATTGCACTCCAGCCTGGGTGACAGAGTGAGACTCCAACTGGAAAAAAAAGAAAAGAATCACTCAATCTAAAGAAACCACCCAGCAGTCTTTAATATTAGCCTAATTTAGTTCTCTGCATAGGTAACACTCCAGATTGATATCTTCAGTGTTTTATTTATTTCCTCATCACCCACATGTTTGTAAGCCTCGTGACAGCAGGAGCATCAGTGCCAGCTCGTAGTAGGGGCGTAATAGATACTTGTAAATGAGGAAATGCATCAACTTCCAGCCTAGAGCTAAAGATTTAGGAGTTTTTAGCTACACACAGGTGTTAACCAAAGCCACGGGTGTGTTTGAGGAGAGAGCAGGGTGGGTGATGAGAGTGAGGAGATAAGATCTTTTAGTACAGAATCCCAAAATGAGTGGAGGACAGGTAGAAGAAGAGGAGATGGCAAAGAAGACTTGAGAAGGGGTGGCTAGAGGAAAACCAAGTCTGTGGTGTCAGGGGAATAGCGGAGGAAGGATAAGACACGTACCAAGACTGCCTTTCCCTTGGCTGGATGTCTTTCATGGAGAAGATTTTTCCAATTCCTTGAGAACCAGTACTCATTTAATGGTGCCTGGTTTTCTCTCTTTTGGCTTAGCTGTGCAGTTTTAGCCGATTTCTTCTCTCTCTCTCTGATGGTGATGGAGAACTGCTGGGGTAAATATTGAGTGACAAGCCGGGCTTGGTGGCTCAGCCTGTAATCCTGCGCCTTTGGGAGGCTGAGGTGAGTGGATTGCCTGAGCCCGCGGGTTCGAGACCCACCTGGGCAGCGAGACCTCATCTCTACAATAAATCAAAAAATCAGCCGGGCGTGGTAGCGCGCGCCTGTAGTTCCAGCTACTCGGAAGGCTGAGGCGGAAGGATCGCCGGAGCCCAGCAGATTGAGGCTGCGGTGGCCGGGAGCGGCCACTGCACTCCAGTCTGAGCGACTAAGTGAGACTCCAACTCAAAAAAAAAAAAAAAAATTAAATATTGAGTGACAGTTTGATATTATAGGATGAAGGAATGCAGAGTGTAATGAGTCCCTAGTTTCCAGAAATAAGCATGCTTATTAGAGCATAGAAAAGGGAAAAGAAACAGGTGATGAAATAATGTAAGTAATGGTAAGATGTGTTATAGTGCTTTTCTAAGGTGAACATAGACTCAGGCAAAAATATTTAATGTTCTACTATACAGAATCTTTGAAATTGAAATTGATGACTGAGTTTCTTTTTCCTTGCTACCTAGAATAAAAATGTTAGTTTATTTTCTTATATTATAAATACATTGTTTATTGACAGTTTTATTTTGGGCTCAATTTTTCAAGATTTGCTTAGGCCAAATTAGACCTTGTTAGCCATCAGATAGACAGTAAGTAATTGCTTGATTGAAAGATAATTTGTATATTTAAGGATTTGAGATTGCGTTTTGAATAATTCAAACCACATGATAAAGTCAGGCACCGCTCATTAAGAAGCAAAGACTTGCTGAGGAATCCTTAAGTTTTTAAGGAGCATTCAGATGTGTTAAATTTTAGTAAAATTAGTTTTAATTTTGCTAATGACAGCAGATGTGTGGCAAACAGCCAGGGTTTGAACTTAAAACAAATGTCTAGAGATAGTCATGGATAGAATGTCTAGTTACTTATTCAAATCATAAATATTCTACTCCAGTGATACAGTGTGAGTTTATTAAGATGGTAATATGCAAAGTAGTCATACATGTGTTTGATCCATCTACTAGCATTCTTGTTTGTGCTTCATAACACTATATATTTAGTGGCATCTAGACAGTTTGTAGTGAGCTGAATATCGAGAAATATTTTGCTTGTAGCAACTCATTTTGTGTGATTTGCTTAAATGACTTTGAGTACTGTGGAAATTAGAGCTGTTTCTGAAACTTTTGACAGTAGATTTCAGTTGTTGAGACAGTAGGTGTTTGTTGAAAACTTATTATCCCACCCGTTCTCTTCACTCTTCTCTGCCCTGCTCTCTGTTCCCCAAAACAAAATTTTAAGAAATTGATACATGGATTCTATAGATAAAGATGCTTTAGAATTTGCTTGTTGTGTAGCTAGATAAAAATAAAATAATAATCATTTAACTCCTCAGTGGCAAATGTTACAAACTGTAGTTATGAAATAAAATTGGTTTTAAAAAGTCTTTATTGATATGACATCATAACTGACTTAGGATTTGATGAATAGTGAAAGCTTTTCAGGTTTTCTGTACATGTTTTAGATGTTGAAACATACTGTATTTAGTCATTTTCTCAGTGATTTTTCACTGAAAAAAGTTGTCAAGAAATATACTAAAAATTACACATAAATATTTTGGTTTTATTTCAAAGAGAGTTTTGTCTTTGTTAGTGCTTAGTTTGTTGGCATTTAATTGTTTTATATAATATAATCCTTGGGAGAGAAGGTAGATCAGTGAATAGACAGAACTTCTGATGAAGATGGCATTGTGGATATGTGCTTTGAGGCACCTGTTCTACTTCTCACTCAGTGGAGTGATAAATAAAATATAAAAAGAGAAAACTGAAAACACAGTTGGATTTTAAAAGATATGTTCTACCAAGACATGGAATAGAAGCATCTGGGCTCTGGGTCTGTAAACAGAAAGTGGCATTCAGGAATTGGGCTTGTTTGGGGTGGTGGATCTGTACAGATAGCCAACCATGTGCTAGAGTTATGTATGTTGGAACTCCCCATCCTCCTCCACACAGGAGGCCGGAAATAGTCAATTCTGGTTGCTACCCTGGGCTGTGTCTTAGAGGAGGCTGCAGACCTAGGGAGGCAAGACTACCAGGGGCTGAAACCTGCTGTTTGTTGTCTTAGAGACTAGATTGAGGGGTAGGAATTTCAAATGACAACATGAGATCTAGTTTTGGACAGAGGGCTCAGACTGAGCTCAGGGGGCATGAACATGAAGAAGAAAATGGAAGGATATAACCTATTCAGAATAAGATCACAAATTCCAAACTTTAAAAATACATGAAGAATCCTAATACTGAGAAAGCCAAAAAGAATCAACAAATAGGAATTAACTTCTAGATGAAATTAAAATAACAGCCTGAATTGCTTTAAAATAAGTTTAATATCCTCAAAAGGATAAATGAAGGACTCATATGCATTAAAAAGACCAAAGAGTTTTCAAAATTATAAAAATAAAGTGAAAACAAATAAATATGGAAAGGAGACGACATCTTAGAAATAAAAGTATAATCACTAAAATAAAAATGTAGTTATTAACCAATCAATTAGAGAATTCATACATTGAAATTCACTCTGAAGGGATGTAGAAAGGCAAAAGATTTTCAGAAAAATGAGAGCACTTAAGAGACATGAAGCCCTACATTTAATAGGTATTCAGAGAGAGAGAAAGAGAGAATAGAGAAATGGTGAGGAAGCAATATACAAAGAGATAATGGATGAGAATTTTTCAGAATTTGAGAAAGACAACTCCCCAGATCAGAAGGACACTTTGAGTACCAAGTAGGATAAGTAATAATACATCCACTCTAGACACTTTGCAGAGAAATCACAAATTTAAAAAGCAAAACAAGAAACAACCCAGCTTAAAAGCTGACAAGAGGAAAGTCACTGCTGTCAGTCTAGTGGCTCTTTTGAAGCAGACTTTTTATCTGCAGCTATATGCAGGAAACAGAGAAGGGAATGGTTGAGAAAGTAAGAGGAAAAAATGCTGCCCCAGAATTTTACTTGTTCTAAATAATCATTGTGGAGTGAAGGCAGAAATATGAACACTATCAGACATATAAATATGAGTGTCATTTACTAACCAACCCCCCAACATTAAAAAAATTATTAAAGAACAGATTTCTAGAAGATAGCCAGAAGGAGAGAAGGGATTAGGTATCAAAGAGATAGTAAAGAATAAAAAATGGGTAAAATGTGTTGGTAAAATAACTTTTGATAATAAAATAATAAACTTTCTTTTAACATTAAATAATAAAACTTAGATTAAGAGTACTAGTAAGATGGAAGAAGTTTTCAGTGTTTAAAAGTTTTTTTTCTGGTCGGGCTTGGTGGCACAACCTGTAATCCCAGCACTTTGGGCGGCTGAGTCAAGTGGATTGCCTGAGCCCGCGGGTTCGAGATCAACCCGGGCAACTTGGCGGGACCTCGTCTCTACAATAAATAAATTTTAAAAATTAGCCGTGCATGGTAGCACATGCCTGTAGTTCCAGCTACTTGGAAGGCTGAGGCAGAAGGATCACCGGAATCCATCGTGTTGACTGTGGGGTGGCCGTGAGCGTGTTACGGCACTCCAGCCTGGGCAGTGGAGTGAGACTCCAACTCAAAAAAAAAAAAAAAAGTTATTTTTCTTGTTCCAGTGGATGATAGAGATTGAATAACTTTACAGGTGGTTAGAAAGGTTTAAGGAAAGCCTGTATGTTAAGTTAGAACATGGAAACATGATTTTATAAGTTCCAGACTAACACTGGGGGATGAGATGGGAGGAGGATACAGAAAACTTGATGAATCTAACAGGTGAGAGGGAAGGTGAAATAAAAATTAAGCAAAGAAAAAGATGGTAAACTGGAAACATACAGAAGGTGGCAGAATCCATATGTACCAGGCAAGTGGTCAGACTTAATGTGTTCATGTCATTTAAATGGACTCATATTCTAAACATGCGGAGATACAGTTGCATTGCTATTTCAACATATGTTTTCAGAGACTTTCTATTCTGCTATTGTAGCTTCTCAGGACTTTGCTCTTATGATTATTCTTGTAATCTACTGCACCAACCTTTTCTCCCTCTTACTGCCTCCCTCCCATCTGTGTAAGATAAAGTCAACCTTTGCTTGATTTCATTCTCCTCTTCAGCACCTGCTGAGTCCAATTACTGCTTCCATTTGATCTCCCACTTTCTCCCCAACCCACTGCCTCCACCCCACTCTTCTGCCAAAACTGCTCTTGTCAGGAGGTTCCAGTGATCTCCGTGTTGCTAATTCAGTATTTATTTCTATCCTCTTCTTTCCCCTTAGCAAAAATATGCCAATGCCTACGCATAAGTCAAATCTATTTATTTATTTATCTTTGAGACAGAGTCTCATTCTGTTGCGCAGGCTGAAGTGCAGTGGCATGCTCACAGCCACCACAACCTCGTCCTGCTGGGCTCAGGCCATCTTTCCACCGTAGGTTTCTAAGTAGCTGGATCTACAGACTTGTCACACATTATTTTGAACACAGACACAATGTAGGAAAATGGTTAAGAGCACAGACTAATGAAAATGACTTGGGTTTTAGCCCTGACTGTGCCTCCATGTTTAAAATACTTGCTCTGTGACTTTGGGGGAAATTAGAAAGCCTCTGTATGCCTTAGTTTCTTCATACTAAGGAAAAAGTGACTATGTGACTTGGGGGGAAGTTATCATCTCTCTGTGCCTCAGTTTCCTAATAAGATGAAGATAATAGTATTTACCTCAGAGCAATTTTGTGAGGATTAATTGAAATTATAGGAGGAGTAACCCCCCAAAATGAAACTATTTTTTGGAGAGTGGGCCCCTTGAAGTCCAGGCTTCCCCCACTAGGTAAGTGTTCTAGGAACTCATTGGCATCTGTGTACCAGCTAGTGTGGTTGTGAAGGGGCTGTGTTCAGCTTCAGTGAATATTTTTGTTTAGAGATTTTTTAAAAGCATTTGCCCATTTCATGATGGGTGATTTACAAGTATACCTGCCCACACCATGCTGAGTGTTCAACAGTTTTCCCACGTGCCCCACCCTCCCTATTCAACTAGTCTGGCCCCAAATGAATTTTTGCTTCTCTGGTCAAACAAAGTCCTCAGAGGGAAACGTTTTGCTGATGTGGAACAGCAGAAACAAAAAATGGCAGAAGGTCTAAAAGGCATCAACATTGACAAGTTCAAAAACTGTTTTGAGCAGTGGAAAAAGCATCTCAGTAAGTCTATTGAGTTAAACAGAGTACTTTGAAGGTGACTGAAGTTTGAACATGTTAAGAATTAATGCATAATTCTTTATAACTAAATTTTGGTTTTTTGGGGTCCCCCTCATATATGTAAAGCACATAGGACAAATACATGGCACATGTTAAATCCTTAGTAAATGTCAACTATTATTATTAACTCTGAAACACGACTTTATTATTGATTGATTATATAAATATAGTAAAAGAAAATGTTTTAAGATTTTTATTACAGAATATTTGATACATACAAGAGAGTATTACAGAATATATGTAAGTTAGAAAACAATAAAATCAGAACCTTGCAGTGTACCACTCAGCCTAAGAACTTTACCTTCGTGGTCACATCTCCATTTGCCCAGTGAATCCATGTGGAATAAAAAAGAAATAGCTTGATACAGTTGTATATTTGTTTAGTTTAGCTTGTTTTTGAACTTTGCTGTGATAACATATTGTGTGTGTTCTCTTGTGATTTACTTTTTCATTAAGTTTTTCTCCTAAAATTTATCCGGACTATTAGTGGGTATGTCTGGTTCATTAATGTTCTTGGAGGTAACTGGCACATACTTTTGGGGCTGTTGTGTGAATTAAACGAGTTGATACATGTAAAGTGGTTAGAGTAGGACTTGCCCACCATCAGGGCTCAAAGATAGATGGCCATTATTACATTTATCAGTGTTCACTGCTATATGAAGCTTCCATGAACTTACATGGTTCATCTGTCTGTTCTCTTGCTGATGGGCTATCTGGGTCTCCAGTTTTAACAATAGAGCAGAGTGCCCGCCTCGGTAAGTCTCGTGTCCCTCTCCTTGTGCCCTTGTGCAAGGACTTCTTGACGTTAAAGATACTGACCTAGAAGAATTACTGGGTTATGAGTTGTGCTGATGTGCAACTGTTGTAGACAATGCCAGCTTGATCACCATGCTCACTGTGCCTGTTTATATTTCTACCATCAGCGTAAGCATGTCCTTTGCTGTGTACCCTTGCCAACATTAGATGTTGCCATATTTCCATTACTCCTAATCTGATGGTTGTAAAGTGGCATCTTGTTATTTCACTTGGACTTTGTTAGTGATGAGGCAGTCATCTTCTCAGTGCTTATTGGCTGTTTGTATTTCCTTTTCTGTGCGCGTTTGTTCATCTGCCTGTATTTTTCTAATGGGTTGTCTTTTTCTTGATCTGGGGGAATTCTTTAAATATTCCTGATCCTAGTGCCTTATTGATTCTATCTGTTGGAAATATCTTCTCTTAGTTTGAGGCTTTTCTTTTATTTTTCTCTTTTTTTAAAATGGGATTCTTTGATGAACAGATGTTCTAAATTTTACAGAAGGAAAATTTACAGAATTTATCAGTTTTCCTTGTGTTGTTTGTATCTTGTTTAAGAAATCTTTCTATACCATGAAAATATTCTGTATTGTCTACTATGCAACATGTAAATAATTTAATATTTAAGTATTTAATCTAGAATTGCTTTTGTTTATGATGAGTGGTATATTCCAATTTCCTTTTTATTTTTTTGAGGCAAAGTTTCACTTTGTCCCTTAGTGGCACAATCACAGCTCACTACAGTCTTGACCTCCTGGGAAGTGATCCTCCTGCATATGCCACCAGGTTCAGCTAAGTTTTTTATTTTTGTAGAGACTGTATCTCGCTATATTGCCCAGGCTGGTCTTGCGCTCCTGGGCTAAAGCAGTCCTCCTGCTGTGAGCTCCCAAAATGCTGGGATTACAGGAGTGAGCCTCCATGCCTGGCCCAATTTCCTTTTATTTTATCTTATTTTATTGATGGATGTAGGGTTGTACAGTTGTCCTAGGAGCACTTAATAATCATTCTTTTTTCATTGTATAGTGTCTCTAGAACAGTTTTAAGTGGAAGAACGGTGCATCCTTTTATTGTTCTCTACTTTAAAGGAGTGAATCAAAACATTCACCATAGAATATAATGTTTGTTATAAGTTTGTTTTACCCTTTAAAGAAATTATGTTTTGTCCTAATTTTCTAAAAAGGGTTTGTGATTTGCATGAATGTTGAATTGTATTAAATGCTGTTTCCTTAGCTTCTGAAATTATTCTATAGTTTTTCTTCCTTCATCTGTTAGTGAGGGGAATAATAGCTTTTGTAATGTTTAGCTAGTTTTGCCTTCTTAAGATAAATCTAACATGGTCTATGATATATCATCTTTTTTATACATTGCTAGATTAGGTTCTGAAATTAATTAAGTTTATAGGTTTGTATGAAAGCAGCTATTTAATGTAAATTTGTTTTAATAAACTTTACAGCAGAGAATATAGGTGCCGAACTCAAAGCTCCACTTAAGCAAGACCCCCTCCAAGTAAGAGGTATATATATTTTATATTTTTATTATAAAGATGTTTTGAATTAAATATATAACATTAGTTTATATGGTACTCTTTATAATTATATTATTCTAAGAGTATAGTTTATTTTTACTTTTATTTAAGTAGATTGACCACAGGATTTATTCTCTTATTTTTTTATTTTTATTTTTTGAGTTGGAGTCTCACTCTGTCACCCAGACTGGAGTGCAGTGGCCACTCCCGGCCACCGCAGCCTCGACCTGCTGACCTCTGGTGATCCTTCCGCCTCAGCCTTCCAAGTAGCTGGAACTACAGGCGTGCGCTACCACGCCCGGCTAATTTTTGATT
>NW_007259689.1:1181458-1194253 GCF_000164805.1 Carlito syrichta | reverse complement strand
AGGCAATCCACTCACCTCAGCCTCCCAAAGTGCTGGGATTACAGGCTGAGCCACTGAGTCCAGCTGTATTCTCTTATTTACAAGCTAATTTTCCACTGATGTTTATTTTCTATTTTGTCATAAATTTTTTTAAAAGCCCCAAGAAAGGAATACGATCCAGGTAGAGTTTGGCCATTCTTGTCTGATTTTCTGTTCTAGGAGAAACAGTGCTGGAGGAATTCCTGTTTGAGGCTGCTGTGCCCATCTCCCAAGCAGCTGATTCATGGAGGCAGGATCTCCATGTGACTAAGAGCACTGTGGCCAGGCGTGGTGACTCATGCCTGTAATCCCAGCACTTTGGGAGGTGGAGGCAAGAGGATTGCCTGAGCCCACAGGTTCGAGACCAGCCTGGGCAACTTAGCCAGATCTCATCTCTACAGTAAATTAAAAAAATCATCTGGGTGTGGTAGCACCTGCCCATAGTTCTGGCTACTTGGAAGGCTGAGGCGGAAGGATCACCTGAGCTCAGCAGGTCAACTCTGAGGTGGCTGTGACTGTGCCACTGCACTCCAGCATGGGCGACAAGAGTGAGACTCCAACTCAAAAAAAAAAAATTAGCTAGGTGTGGTGGCACATGCCTGTAGTTCCAGCTACTTGGAAGGCTGAGGAAAGGATCACCTGAGCCCAGCAGGTCAAGGTTGCGGTGGCCATGAGCGTGCCACTGCACTCCAGCCTGGGCAGCAGAGTGAGACTCCTACTCAAAAAAAAAAGAAAAAAAGAGCACTGTGGCTTTGGTGTCAATCTAATCTTGGTTCTCTGTGTGACTCTAGCACTTACTAACTGTCTGCCATTGGGCAATATACTTAACTTCTCTGAGTCTTAGGTTTCTCCTCAATAAGATTGCACTGAAAATGAGACCTCTCTTTTAGGGTAATTTTGAAGATAACACATAGCAGATAGTCACAATTAAGAATAATTAATATTGTGATCGATAGCAGCTATCATCATCATCATCATTATCATTAATCTGGGCCAGAATAAACCAACAGGAATTTGTAGCTTTTTGGGGGGAGATCGGGGTGTTACTCTGTCACCCAGACTGGAGTGCAGTGACACGATCACAGCTCACCACATCCTTGACCTTCTGAACTTAGTCCTCCTGCCTCAGCCTCCCAAGTAGCTGGGACTATAGGTATGTGCCACCACGCCCAGCTAATTTTTTTATTTTTTATTTTGTAGAGACCAGGTCTTGCTAAGTTGCCTAGGCTGTCTCAAGCTCCTGGGCTCTGGCAGTCTTCCTACCTCAGCTTCCCAAAGTCCTGGGATTACAGGCATGAGTCACTGCACCTGGCCCTGTTTTGAAGAAATTTCTTACAACTAATAAATTTTTTTCAACAAATCTTTTTAAAGAGAAAATAATTCTCCTTTCTGTTCCAGAGGAGCTCATCTGAATTTTGAGTTTTAGGGTTATGGAAGTGAGGCAGTTTAGAGACTTGAAATTTTTGCAAAAAGAAATCTGACCTTCCTTATATTCTTTTTTCCAATGAAGTTTTTATTTTTATATTCAATCATTTTTGAAATATCAAATAATTATTTGTACACTTAATTTTAGTAGTTAATGTATTATTTTAGGAATATTCTTACCCACTGTAGTGATAGATAATTTTAGGCTTAATTTGCTCTTTCAACTTGGAAGTAGAACAGAAAACTGGATTAATATGAGACTAGAACATGAAATGAATAGGTGCCAATTTGAAGTAGAACACGAGTTTGTTATCTTGCTCTTGCTCTTCAGATATTTGCTTAAGTTATTTATCTATATACATGTGACCAGAAATCTTACTTTGTGAGATTTATTAGCATGGACCAATGTTGTGTAGTTTTGAACTCACATACTATACTTGATGCCAAATTGGTATTTTGTTATTGGCATCTCTGGCCTTTTTATGAGCAGATTGATATTTGACAATTGTAAAGTAATTTGTGAGAAGGCAATATTTTACCTATAATCTATAATGAACTTTTTATAATTTTTAACTAATGAAATTGCTCCTTAGTTTGCTTCAGTTTTATTACATTAAGTGAAATAGTCTAGTGGCTTTACACTTTTCTGACTGCAACCCACATAAGAAATACTAGTAGCCGGGCTCGGTGGCTCAGCTGTAATCCCATGCCTTGGGAGGTTGAGGTGAGTGGATTGCCTGAGCCCGCGGGTTCGAGACCCGCCTGGGCAAGTTGGTGAGACCTCATCTCTACAATAAATCAAAGCCGGGCTCGGTGGCTCAGCCTGTAATCCCGCGCCTTTGAGAGGCTGAGGTGAGTGAATTGCCTGGGCCTGCGGGCTAGAGACCCGCCTGGGCAGCGAGACCTCATCTCTACAATAAATAAAAAAATCAGCTGGGTGTGGTAGCGCATGCCTGTAATTCTGGATACTTGGAAGGCTGAGGCGGAAGGATCGCTGGAGCCCAGCAGGTCGAGGCTGCGGTGGCCGGGAGCGGCCACTGCACTCTAGTCTGGGCGACCGAGTGAGACTCCAACTCAAAAAAAAAAAGCAAAACAATACAATAAATCAAAAAATTAGCCGGGTGTGGTAGTGCACGCCTGTAGTTTCAGCTACTTGGAAGCCTGAGGCAGAAGGATCACCGGAGCCCAGCAGGTTGAGGCTGCCGTGGCTGAGAGCGGCCACTGTACCAGTCTGGGCGACGGAGTGAGACTCCAACTCAAAAAAAAAAAAAAAAAAAAGAAATACTAGTTAGTGACCTTGTATACTTGAATATAAACTATTATATAGAATTGAAACAAAGGTTTTCAGAAAAATTACTTATGCTTAATTATGTATAGTACTATTTGATTGCTTTCTATTTTCACTCTTTTTTTTTTTTCTGTTTTTGAGGTGTGGCTTACTCTGTCACCTAGACTGGATAGCAGTGGCACGATCATGTCTCACTGCAGCCTTGACCTCCTGGGCTCAGGCAATCGTTCTGCATTAGCCTTCCGAGTAGCTGGTTCTACAGGCATGCACCACCATGCTCGGTTAATTTTTTGATTTTCTGTAGAGATGATGGTTCTCTGTGTTGCCCATGCTGGTCTTGAACTGGGCTCAAGCAATCCTCCCTCCTTGGCCTCCCAAAATGCTGAGATTACAGGTGTGAGGCCCTGTAATCAGGTGTGTTGCCTGGCCTCTGTTTTCACTTTTTATAAAATGCTGATGTCACTTCATGGTTTGGAAAACACTGAACTGGTCTGTAATTTTTAATTGAAACTTCAGTTCATTTTCACTTAGGTCCTAAGCTTTAAATTTAAATTGCACTAATATGAGTTAGACAGACCAGTAATAATTATACAAGATATCCATTAGACAAAGGGCTGGCAGTTTGTTATCAGTTACAGATTAGCTGTGGAGACAAAAGCTAGATGGCTACAGATGTAATTCCATCCTATTCTGTACTTGGAGAATTTTTTTTTCCCTGATGCCATTTAGTGCATCGGGAAAAAAATAAATTTTCTGTGGAATTCATTGGTGAACCCCATTTAAATATCAGCCTGTGTTCATCTTCAAATGTGACTTTCAATGTGCATATTTATTATGTTTTCCTGTGTTTTTGGTTTAGTTAAAGCAGTCCTTAAGAAAAGGGAGTATGGATCAAAGTACACTCAGAATAATTTCATCACTGGAGTCAGAGCAATAAATGAGTTCTGCCTTAAATCCAGGTATAGTAATTTTTTTAAAATGTAGTAGTATGCCCTATCTAAATACTCTAAATAACCATTCATTTTTAGAGTGTGTTACCTGCTACCATCCATATGTGGAAAATTTCCTACTGGCTCCTTCTTAAATTAACGAAATATTTTTATTCAGTCAAAAACGTTGAAATTGTTAGCCTACCAAGCTGAATTCTGCCCAAACATGAGCAATTCCAGTCCTTCTCAGTTTCTTAAACTCCCAAAGTCAGATTCTTCAAAACTTCTCTTTCTCACAAGAATCTTAGGAGTTATATTGTTGAGTTAGTGGTATGTGGCAGAATAGTCAGTACGATTATTTGCATATGGGTGTTTTATTTTTTTGGTTAGCAGAATTGAGTAATTTAGCGAGTTAGATATATGTTTACACTTCAACTGTGGTTTCTGTTGAGTATAACTTATTTTTACTTCTTTCTGATATCTTTTATTAATAAATTTTTCATGGTCATAGAGATTTATTGAAATTATATTTGTCAATAGATTTAAACTTTTCTTCCTCTTTGATGGGTCAACTAAGAAAACCGGATAAGCTATTCTTTTTTCCCTCTCATGGTCACATCTCCTGTGATATAAACTAAGAAATACAAATTCCTGTAATAAACTTTGTAACTTTCATAGCTATTAAAACAACAACCAATTATAATATTAATGTAAAACTATATTCTATTTCACATAAAGTATTTCACTTAGTTTTCGCAAACATGTTGTGAATTAAATGGATCAGGTATTGCTGTTTCCACATAAATAGGCAAAGAAATATAGTATAAGGCATTTGGGACAAGACCCAGCTCATTTAGGGTGTCAGTGACAGAGGAAACAAAAATATATGTCTTTTGATATTTGGTTCATGTTTTAACTCACATTTGATGGCTGTTGATTTTTTTTAAAAAATCTAGGTTTAATTTCTAAAACCTAATGACATTCCATAGTCACCAGATTTTTATTTATAGGTCATTTCATTGTTATTACAAAATTTTCTTATGAAAACCCATGATTAAATATAAAATGACTATTTACCAATGACTTGATAAATATATAAACCTTCCCGAATTTAAGAGAAAGGAAAATCAGTAAATAGCATGTAATTGACATATACTCTTTGACTTCGCCTTTGGATGGATATTACCACTTAGTATTAATCTAGGTGTAAACAAATATGACTGTAAATTTTTAATTTAAATTCTTAAGTAGAGGCATGATGCTCTAATGTGTTCTTTCCACTTTTTCCTTTTTTACCCGTACATTAAAGATGGCAATTGTGTGCCCATAGCAGATAAAATGCAAGCATTGATGAAGGAATTGAATGTCTACCTATTATGCTATGATATCTATATCGAGCATCAGGAATGTTTGTCCCTCTGTTCCTAGAACATTTTTTGTATACAAAATTCAATCTGTAAACTGATCTTTAAAAACCATACAGATTTATGTTTCTTTGAGATGAGGATCCATGTAGTTGCCTTTACCTGCCCTTAGTAAGCCTTTTAAGTATGTAAACTACATGTACCTTGTCTGAATAAATTCAACATATTTCTTTCTCCAGTGATCTAGAACAACTTCGAAAGATCAGACGACGAAGTCCCCATGAAGACACTGAGTCCTTTACCGTGTACTTGAGATCAGATGTAGAGGCAAAGTAAGAACATACTTCTTTCAGACTGAAAATTCAAGTTGAATTTGGGATTAATAAAAATACATGTTGGTGTGGTAGTTCACATCTGTAATCCCAGCTCTTTGGGAGGCTAAGGTGGGAGGATCACTTGAATCCAGGAGTTCAAGACCAGCCTGGGCAACATAGTGAGACACCCAGTTATACAAAAATTAATCAGGTGTGCTGGCACACAGCTTTAGTCCCGGCTGCTTGGGAGGCTGAGGTGGGAGAATCTTTTGAGCCCAGGAATTCAAGGCTACAGTAAGCTAAGATCATGCCACTGCGTTCTGGGCTAGGTGACAGAGCAAGATCCTATCTCTTATTTGTTTGTTTATTTGTTTATTTACTTATTTACACACCGTCACCCAGGCTGGAGTACAGTGGCATGCCCACGGCCATCCCAGTGTCGACCTATTGAACTCAGGCGATCCTTCCGCCTCAGCCTTCCGCCTCAGCCTTCCAAATAACTGGAACTATCGGCGCACGCTACCACACACCTGTCTAATTTTTTGATTTATTGTAGAGATGAGGTCTAGCCAAGTTGCCCCAGCTATTCTCGAACCCGTGGGTTCAGGCATTCCCCTCACCTCAGCTTCCCAAAGTGCTGGGATTACAGGCTTGAGCCACCGTGCCTGGCCCTCTTATTTAAAAAAAAGTAGGCAGATTCTGAATTTTTTAAATGGCATATTTTAAAAACATTATTTTTAAGCCGGGCTCGGTGGCTCAGCCTGTAATCCCGCGCCTTTGAGAGGCTGAGGTGAGTAGATTGCCTGAGCCCGTGAGTTCGAGATCCGCCTGGGCAGCGAGACCTCATCTCTACAATAAATAAAAAAAAAATCAGTCGGGTGTGGTAGCGCATGCCTGTAATTCTGGCTACTCGGAAGGCTGAGGAGGAAGGATCGCTGGAGCCCAGCAGGCGAGGCTGCGGTGGCCGGAAGCGGCACTGCACTCCAGTCTAGGCAACTGAGTGAGACTCCCAACTCAAAAAAAAAAAACCCAAAAAAACATTATTTTTATATTTGCAAATTTGTATATTTGGAAGTGACTTGTATTTGCTGGTTAAATATATGTCTCAATTTATAAGACAATTTGCTGTTGAATTTACTCTTACTGTTTGTTTAGATTTAGTGTAATTACTCTTACTGTTTAGATTTAATGTAATCATTAAAATTGTTCATTGTGGTTACCATGTGTGTGCACAGATCTTTGGAAGTTTGGGGAAGTCCTGAAGCTCTTGCCAGAGAGAAAAAATTGCGTAAGGAAGCAGAAATAGAATACAGAGAGCGTAAGTATATTCCATGGAAACCTGAGTTAATTGAAAAGTAACCCCTGAGTGAGAACTATGCCTGTCATAACTATGCCCTTGCTAGTCTGTGTAGCGCTTACTCACCTCTTGGTTCTGTGGGTTCCAGCAAATACCAGTTTCCATTTTGGGATTCAGTTATTTTATAAAAACAGGATCTGTTTTTTTGGTTTTCCCTCTATAGCTCTTTAAAGATGATGAGAGGAAAAGAAGCTGTAGTTTGTGATTTTTATAAGACATAAGACTGTTGAAACTTGTGATCTAGTTTGAAAATTATACAAGAGGGACCCTAAAAAACTTGGAATTTATTTATAAAAAATTGTGTATTGATTCTTACATGTTAAAACTTGTCACCTTCAGCGTACTCTCTGTTTGATACAATACATCTATCAAGATACTTTTTCCACAGCTCAAAACTGTTTTTGAACTCATCTGTTTTCATGCTTTTTAGTGCTTCTAATGTTTTTTGTTTCACTTCTTCTATATCGGCAAAATGTTACCTTTAGAGGACTTTTTTCATTCAAGGAAACAAAGTCACTCAGAGTGAGATCAGGTAAATAGGGAGGTTGGGGCACGGGGGTCATGCCATTTTTTTTTAAATTAAAAACTGAAAACCAGCTACTTGGAAGGCTGAGGCGGAGGGATCGCTGGAGCCCAGCAGGTCGAGGCTGCGGTGGCCGGGAGCGGCCACTGCACTCCAGTCTGAGCGACAGAGTGAGACTCCAACTCAAAAAAACAAAACAAAACAAAACAAACAAAAAACTGAACACTCAGCATCATGTGGGCAGGTGTGTTGTCACAGTGGTAGAACCAGTCACCTGTTTGCCGCAACTGGGGATGTTTCTTCCACAATTCATGATGCAGCCTCCTCAGAACTTCCAGATAAAAACTTTGGTTGACTGTTTGATCTGGAGGAACAAGTACCAAGTGTACTACAAGGGGCCTGCCCTCCAAAAGATAATTCTGGTTTTTAATTTTGGGTCCCCTCAAACTTGTTATGAAAGAGATAAAATAGTCAGTAATTACTATTTTACATAAATTAATAGAAAAGTCTGTTCAGCTTATCACATTAATTCATTCAGCAGATATTTATCCAACACTTACTATAAACAAGAAATTGTGCTTGGTGCTTGAGATTTAGATGCAAATAAGACTTTCAGAAGCTGGTGTGGTGGTGTGTGCCTGTGGACCCACCTGCTTAGGAGGCTGAGGAGAAACATTTGAGGCCAAGAGTTCAAGGCCAGCCTGGACAGCCTGTCTCCAAAAACAGATGTAAATGAAACTCACAGGGAACTTAACCATCTAGTGCTTTAGTGACAAAGCCACTTTAAGGAGTTTTGATTTAGGATATAAAATATATTTTAGATCATCTTTGAATTACATATATGTATTTATTACTGACAAAAGAGATACATACTAGTGATTAAAAAAAGAACATACTAGTGATTAAAAATAGAAATACAAAGAATACAAAGTTTCCTTTTATTTTCTGTAATACTGTTTTATTTTACTTCTTAGAGATAACTATTGTTGACATTTTGGCATATATCCTTCTAGAATATCTTCAAATTTATATACACACATTTTTTTCACTTGAATATAAATGAGATGATATTATGTTTTTCCTATATCTTGCTCTTTACAGATGCCAGTGTAATAGTCATCTTCTATATCTATGTATAGAAATCTCTGCCACTACCTTATTCTTTTTTTTTTTTTTTAAGTTGGAGTCTCACTGACTCCCAGATTGGAGTGCAATGGCATATTCACAGCCACTGCAGCCTCAACCCGCTGGGCTCAGGCAATCCTTCCACCTCAGCCTTCCAAGTAGCTGGAACTATAGGCATGTGCCACCATGCCCAGTTAATTTTTTGATTTATTGTAGAGTTGCAGTCTTGCCAAGTTGTCCAGGCTGGTCTTGAACCCGTGGGCTCATACAATTCTCTCACCTCTGGCCTTCCAAAGTGCTGGGATTATAGGTGTGAGCCACCGCTCCTGGCCATTTCATTCTTTTTTAACAACTGCATAGTATTCCGTTGTATAGATGTAGCAAGATTTATGTTCTTCAGTTTTTCATTATTATAAAGAATATATTAATTACTATCCTCATATTTTTAAACACGTGACATAATTGTGACTATGTAGGATATAGTGTTAATATTACAATTTCAGGGTCAAATGGCATGGGCATTTTAAAATTTGATAGATCCTGAAGAATAACTCTCCAAAGGAAATAGCAATTTACATTTATGCTTAACACAATTTTCATTTACACTCTAAATATGAGCGTATGCATGACTGTTTCTTCATACCCTTCCCAATGCTGGATATTACATTGTTTTAATTTTTTTGTGTATTTGATGGGCAACAAATGGTACCTTGTTTAATTTTGAATATCTCTGATTACTACTGATATTGATTATTGTCTAATATGTTTATTGGTTTTTCTTGGTTCTTCTGTAATTATAATTTTTGTTTTGTTTTGTTTTTTGAGTTGAAGTTTTACTCTGTTGCCAGCTAGAATGCAGTAACACAATCACAGCTCACTGCAGCCTGGAACTCCTGGGCTCAAGCAATCCTCCTGCCTCAGCTTCCCAAGTAGCTAGACTATAGACACATGCCACCACACCCAGCTCATTTTTCGATTTTTTTGTAAAGGTGGTCTAGCTATGTTGCCTAGGCTGGTCTCAAACTCCTGGATTCAAACTGTCCTCCCACCTTGGCCTCCCGAAGTGCAGGGATTATAGGCATGAGCCAGCATGCATGACCTGTAATAATCCTTATATCTTTTGTTCACTCTTCTATTAGAATGTCTTTTAAAATTGATTTAAATGAGTTTTTGGTGGATTTTAGCCCCCAGTTTTTTATACTGTAAATAGATGCCCTAACAATCTACAAATTTTGTTTCCCTGCCCTTTTAATAGGAAAAATTCAAACATTTTCAGATGTACAATGAAAAGTATAATAACCTTTTAGTACCCATCTCCTGTCTACCTTATCAACATATGGCCAACCTTATTTCATGTATGTCCCCCTCACTAACCCTCACCCTGCTGGATTACTTAGAAACCAATCCCAGGTAGTATATAATTTTATCTGTAAATTTTTTAGTATATATCTCTAAATGGTCAGGATGTTTGCTTCAGTCATTTCATGTGATAGTGATGGTTGCACTCTTTTAGCAACGTTAACTGTCCACTGTCTATGGTAAGAACTCATTCATCTTTTTTTTTTTTTTTTTTTTTTGAGTTCGAGTCTCACCCTGTCGCTCAGGCTGGGGAGCAGTGGCACGTTCACCGTCAACCTGCTGGGCTCTGGCGATCCTTCTGCCTTCCAAATAGCAGGAACTATAGGCACGCGCTACCGCGCTGGGCTAATTTTTTATTTACTATAGAGAGGAGGTCTCACCAAGTTGCCCAGGCGGGTCTCAAACCCGCGGTCTCCCAAAGTGACAGGATTACAGGTTGAGCCACCGAGCCTGACCCCATTAGCCTTAATAATTCTCTCATTGACTGGGCATGGTGACTCAGCTTGTAATTCCAGCACTTTGGGAGGCCGAGGCGAGTGGATTGCCTGAGTCCACGGGTTCAAGACCAGCCCGGGCAACTTGGTGAGATCTCATCTCTACAATAAATAAATTAAAAATAAGCCGGGCTCGGTGGCTCAGCCTGTAATCCCACGCCTTTGGGAGGCTGAGGTGAGTGGATTGCCTGAGCCTGCAGGTTCGAGACCCGCCTGGGCAGGCGAGACCTCATCTCTACAATAAATCAAAAAATCAGCTGGGCGTGGTAGCGTATGCCTGTAATTCCAACTACTTAGAAGTCTGAGGAGGAAGGATCACCGGAGCCCAGCAGGTCGAGGCTGCGGTGGCCGGAAGCGGCCACTGCACTCCAGTCTGGGCGACCGAGTGAGACTCCAACTCAAAAAAAAAAAAAAAAATAGCTGGGTGTGGTAGCGCGCGTCTGTAGTTCCGGCAACTCGGTAGGCTGAGACGGAAGGATCGCCAGAGCTCAGAATTTCGACGCTGAGGTGGCCATGAGCATGCTTGCCACTGCACTCCAGCCTGGGCGAAAGAGTGAGATTCCAACTGAAATAATAATAATAATAATAATCCTCTCATTTACCACTTGGTCGAGAGTCTAGAATGTTCTTGTATAGCTTTAGTTCTGGCAAAGAAAGTGATTGACCTGCTGAAGATTTCTTTTCTTGAGAATATTGAAAATGGTATGTTTCTTTCTAGCTAGTCCAGTCAAGAAGAATAAGGAATATATCTGAGGTTCTTGCGACCTTGAATATATAATGTTAAATTATCTATATGCTAAGGAAGTCTAATTTTTCTTGCAAAATCCAAATTCTGGTAAGTATTGTTATGGTGTTTTGAAAGTTTGAAGGAGCCAGTGAACCCTAGTGTCTAAAGGTTTTTGGCCTCTCAGAAGAAAACAGTTGTTGACTATCTTTTATTTCTTTTCTTTTTTTAAGAGATGGAGTCTCGCTATGTTGCCCATAGCAAGAATGCAGTAGCTATTCCTGGGTGCAATTATAGTGCACCACAGCCTCAAATTCCCAGGCTCAAGTGGTCCTTCTAGCTCAGCTTCCAGAGTAGCTGGGACTATATGCATGTGCCACCCGCCTAGCTGTCTTTATTCGGAGATTATGCTAAAGAGAGCTGCACTTAAATTCACCAGAGTGAAATATTTACTTTCAATGGAAGAAATACATATTGGGTTCAGGTCATCCCAGAAATTTCAACATGCTATTCAGTTAATGACTTCCATTGAGTTTCTTTGTAGGTAATACAGGTGCAAATACAGGATAGGATTGGATGTTCAGTAGGGCATATTTCATAGGGGAATTAGATAGTGCCACTGCTGCTATAGTCCTGCTATTGTGGGGAATTTACATAGTTGTGTGGCAGGATTAAAGTAAAGATAGACATGCTAGTAGCTACAGAAAATGTATTCGTATTTTTTCTTTGATAGTCAGGCTTACTTTATTTTTATCCTTAAATGGCTAACAGATATGATTGAGCTTCCTTCAGTTTCTCAGAAGAGTATCATTGCTATGATTCCCTTTTTTGGTTTGATTGGACATTTTGTATTCTAGTGTTCATATTTCTTATAATAATGACATGATTTTTATCAGTATTCAAAAGGGGTTAGACTTGCTTAGGGTTTATGTGGCTGATAAATTTTGGCTCTTATGACTGTTGAAAGCCCTAAGTTTCCTGTTTTTTTAATCTTTTTTAATGGGTCCTTGACAGTGTTTTGCAGTTTTAGTTCTTCAACATGAATTAGCTGTCAGTCCATTTTAATCTTTCTTACCCCCTATTTTTAGTTGAAGGCTCTTTTACCAAAGAGGGCCTAAAGGGTTCTTTGGCATTGTACATCAGGGTGTCTATATATTGTTCATTTCTTGCAAATTTAATTCCAAAATTACCTATCAATTCATTTTGTGTGGGGGAGTTTGTATATAGTTTTGGATCTTAGTAGGGGATGACTTCCTGGATAGCTTATAACAGCCTATGTCCCTGGCTCTTACTACACTTTTGTTGGTGCTGTGAACTCTATCTTCAGTAGCAAGGGTTGGCAAACTGTGGCCTGAGGAGCAAATCTGGTCTGCTGCCAGTTTCTGCAAGTGCTGGTTTAAAAGTCCATTGAGTTGCACAGTTGAGCAGCCTCTACCCAACTTCAGCTGGAAAGATTAATCTGCAATGTGATGAGATCCTAAAAGAAAAATATCAACAAGAATTTAATAGAATTTTATAAATGCTTTCCACGCAATGAAAATACTCATTTAAAGTCATATGCTCATGGATTGATACCACTATCTGGCAGTATCTATCTATAAGAAAATAACTTTTGAGATATAAAATATGTAAAATCTCAGACCAGAATTAACAGATGAACTTTTGCAATAAATTTTGATGGTAAGTTGCACTAACTTTGAATCCCAATTAAATGAAATGTTATTCCATACCCCCAAAAGCATTCTGTTCTCATTACTAAACCTGTGGTATGAAGAATTATACATGCCGGGCTCGGTGGCTCAGCCTATAATCCCGCGCCTTTGGGAGACTGAGGTGAGTGGATTGCCTGAACCCGCGGGTTCGAGATCCGCCTGG
>NW_007259689.1:1179471-1181292 GCF_000164805.1 Carlito syrichta | reverse complement strand
GCTTGTGACCATCCCAGCGTCGATCTGCTGGGCTCAGGCGATCCTTCCGCCTCAGCCTTCCAAGTAGCCAGAACTACAGGCATGCGCTACCATGCCTGGCTAATTTTTTGACTTACTGTAGAGATGAGGTCTCACCAAGTTGCCCAGGTTGTTCTCAAACCCGTGAGTTCAGGCAGTCCCCTTACCTCAGCCTCCCAAAGTGCTGGGATTACAGACTTGAGCCACTGTGCCTTGCCTTATATTTTTATTATACTTTAAATTTTATCAAAATGTGTCAGTTTTCTCTTTTTGTATAAATACCTTCCTAATATCCTTTATATTGTCTCTCGGCCTCAGAGCATAAAATACTTGCTCTCTGGCCCCCTACAGGGAAAATTTGTCAGCCTCATTCAAGTGGTTTCTCTAGAATTCCGCCTACTTTGTTTTTGAGCTTTTAAAGGAGTTACTAATAGCCTGATAAGAAGCTGTAAAACTGGAAGCTCTGGAACATAGATATTTAGGAGGATTCTGAATTCTTTGACTATATTTCTAAGTTCTGCATGGGACCAAGGCTTATTTCCTTCACCAGATGAGTTGACAAAATCTCTGAGTGGAACGTGTGAGACAATAACACAGAAAGTAAAGAAGTAGAGTTTCTAGAGAGTATGAGGGTAGCTCATTCCCAAAAGGGGAGCAGTGGGAGGAGGGAGGTCAAGGAGGAGGGAAGTAGGGAGCAGACACGCTGGAAAGGATAAAGTGGTCATGGCAGCAATGCTCGGATGACCCATGCTGGCCAGGTGCAGCGCCTCGGTCAGTTCCTAAAACCTTCTGTCGTGACTTTAGTGTCATGGCCTTCTTCTTTCAGGAATAAAATGTTTCAGGCTCATCTCGTACATTTCCTGCCCTTAATTGGGACCCAACCATTTCTAAAAGGAGTCACTTTTATTAGAAAATAAAATTAGTTTTTTTAATACTAGAAAATAACTTATTTTATTTTTTTATTTCAGGAAAATAAAACCCAGACATTAAGGTTATTCATTGTTATGAGTTTGACATATTTTGACCGGGCACAGTGGCTCACGCCTGTAATCCTAGCACTTTGGAGGCTGAAGTAGGAGGATCACTTGACTCCAGGAGTTTGAGACCATCCTGGACTACATAGCAATACCTCATCTCTAAAAAAAAAAAAAAATAGAAAAATTAGATGAATGTGGTGGTGCACGCCTGTAGTTTCAACTACTCAGGAGGCTGGGGCTGGATGATCACTTGAACTCAGAAGGTCAAGGCTGTGGTGAGCCATGATCATGCCACTTACGTACTCCAGCTTGGACAATGCAGCAAGACCTTGTCTCTAAAAATAAAAATAAAGAATTTGGCATATTTTTAGGTCTTCTCAGTGGACCGAGCTAGAAATTACTGCTTTTCTTAAAAGAGAAAATCTTTTCGTTATTCTGATAAACTTACTGTTTTTCTTTGTTTTTTGCATCTTTTCTTTTACACTGACAGTCTTATTTCCCTGTTTATTAGCATAATTAAAGTAATTACATATTTAATTTGTTCTGTAGTATGACTGTACACAAACATAATACAATAAAGTTTCAAAATAATACTAATACTATTTCTATCAAAGTGGCTTAAGATTTCTTTGATTTTCTTTTTGTCGTTAGTACATATCCTACTAGGGAATGTATAGTCAAATTTCTGTGTTTGAAAGTCACTTGAGGCAACCCCCTCAGGTCCCCTCCCACTGTGGAAGTTTTTGTGTCCTCTCAGTAAACCCTGCTTAAAAAAAAAAAAATCAGCCGGGCTCGGTGGCTCAGCCTATAATCCCGCACCTTTGGG
>NW_007259689.1:1150499-1178992 GCF_000164805.1 Carlito syrichta | reverse complement strand
GACAGAGTGAGACTCCAACTCAAAAAAAAAAAAAAAAATCACCTGAGTTTTTTCTATGTGGGTATGCCATCAATAGATATACAGAGCCAGGTGTGGTGGCTCATGCCTGTATTCCCAGCACTTTGGGAGGTGGAGGCGAAAGAATTATCTGAGCCCAGGCGTTTGAGACCAGCCTGGGCAACATGACGAGACCTCATCCCTAAAATAAAAATTCAGCTGGGCATGGTAGCCTATGACAGCTACTTAGAAGGCTGAAACAGAAGGATAACCTGAGCCCCGCAGGTCGAGACTGCAGTAGCTGTGAGCGTGCCACTGCATGACAAGAGTAAGACTCTGACTCAAAAAAAAAAATACACACACACACAGAGTTAGGCTCATTTGTTTCATTTTGCTTGTTTTAAAAGATAATTTTATTTTCATTTTATAATTGTTTAAAACATTTACATGATTCCAAAGTCAAATCTATAAAACAAAAGATTTCAGAGACATCAAACTTCCATTTTTGTCCTTTCCACTCTAGTTCCTCACTCTTTGTAGGTAACTGTCTTAACAATTAGTTTGAGAATTGTTTTTTCCTTTTTTTTTTTTTGAGTTGAAGTCTCACTCCATCGCCCAGCTGGAGTGTAGTGGCACGCTCATGGCCACCCCGGCATCGACCTTCTGGGCTCCAGTGAGTCTTCTGCCTCAGCCTTCCAAGTAGCCAGAAGTATAGGCACGCGCTACTGCGCCCGGCTAATGGTTTAGACTACTTTTTAAAAAAAATTTATTGTAGAGACAGGTCTCATCAAGTTGCCCTGGCTGGTCTTAAACCCACGGGCTCAAGCAATCCACTTATTTGCGTCAGCCTCCCAAAGTGCTGGGATTACAGGCTGAGCCACCAAGTCTGACCATAAAATAATTTTTAAAAAGAAAATAAGCATACATATTTGTATTAAACTCTCCACCCTTCATATATAAGACATATTATTCATACTCTCTGTTCTTGCTTTTTTTACTTAACTGTGTCATGGGGAGTATCTCATAGCAGTAAACACTTTCATTCCAGATACTATATATTTTTTTAATATACCATAACTTAATTCAATCATTTCCCGCCTGCAGGACATTTCGAGTCTTTTGCTATTAAAATAATATCATCAGTGGTTTGTAAATAAATTAAAGGAAATATTTAAAGTATAAAATTTGAGAAAACACAGTAATAGAATGCCCTTTTAAACTTTGAGGTAAAAATGAAGAATTTGGTTTTTTTATTGAACTTAAATAACTAATTTTCTTTTATTTCATTTTTGAGAAGAGAAACTTATCAAACTGCCTTTATCTCATTGCAAATTTAGATTTACTCCCTTTTTTACTGTGGTAAAAACACATAGCATAAAATTTACCATCTTAACCATCTTAAAGTGTATAGCTCATAATTGTTAAGTAAACTTACATTGGAAACAGATCTCCAGAATATTTGCAGAACTGAAACACTATACCAATTAAACAACTATCTCCCCTACCCCCTCATCCCTGGCAACCACTAGTCTGCTTTTTGTTTTCATGAATTTGAATGCTTTATTTGTATTCCATGAATTCAATTACTTCACATACTTCGTGTAAGTGGAATCATACAGTATTTGTCCCTTTGTGGTGTGCTTATTTCATTTAGTGTAATGTCTTCAAGTTTCCCCCATCTTATAGTATGAGACAGGATTTTCTTTCGTTTTAAGGCTAAATAATATTTCAACACGCACACACACCACATTTTTTTGTTTGTTTATCCATTCACTCATCCATCGAAGGGCATTTGGGTTGCTTCACCTCTTGGCTATTGTGAATAGAACTGCTGTGAACATGGGTGTGTACACAGCTCTTGGGGGCCTGCTTTCTATTATTTTAGATATAATTCCCGCAGGTGGGATTGCTAGATTACATGGTAATTCTGTTTTTAATTTTTTTAGGAACCTCTATTTTGTTTTTCATTGCAGTTGAGCTGTTTTACACCCCCGCCAACAGTGCACGAAAGTTCCTGTTTCTCCACATCCTTGCCAATACTTGTTATTTTCTGTTTCTTGTTTTGTTTTAGTAGTAGCCATCCTGACAGGTGTGAGGTAATAGCTCATTGTGGTTTTCATTTGTCTTTATCTGATGATTAGTGATGTTGAGCATCTTTTCATATGCTTTTTTATGGTTTGTATTCATTTGTGGAGAAGTGTCTATTGTGAAGTCCTTTTCCCATTTTTAAATTGGGTTGCAAATCTAGATTTCTTGTAGTAACGTGATATTTTTGCTGGTAGCCAGTAGAACATTTTTAACATGATCCTAAAGATTTGTGTGATCTAGACTGTGACTGGTAAGAATTTGTATGACCTGAATTTGTTTTATAATTCTTGCAGGGCTATTTAGAAACCAGAAAATATTAAGAGAATATAGAGATTTCTTGGGAAACACTAAGGTAAGGATATCTTTCTAATAGTGTGTTTATGCATTATACAGAAAAATCTTATCAGTTCATGCTGAAGTTTCTAGCATTTCTGTGATCATAATCCAAGGTTTTCTTGAGGGCATTGTAATTTGCTGAATTATAGTCTACTTATTTCGGTCTGATTATCTTGAACTTTATTTTTAAAATTTGGACAAGTTTTCTTTAAAGTCATAACTGTGTTATGGACCTTAAGTATATAAATATAGATGAGGAAGAAGACATGATTTTCTTAGATTTTAGCAAGATTTATATCTTTCGAACACACCCTTAATTTCCTTTTTTCTCCCTTTCTGCTCCTAATTCTGGTTCAGTATTCAGACTGAAAATTCTACTTGTATCCAAGAAGCTCAGCCCTTGGAGATAAAAATTACAGTCAGTTTGAATGTTCTTTCTTTATCATGTGGTTATAAAAAAATCAATGGATACTCAGGATTATTTGATAGTCTGGCTAAACTTCCAGAGTGTGTTAGCTCCTACTCTGAAGTAAGTGTTGTGTACCTTTTTCTTTCTTTCCAAACTTCCTGCAGCCTCACTCTCTATTCTTCAGCTATTGACCTTGCTTCGTATTTCATTGGGGAAACTATGTAATTTGATAAAAATACCTCATCTTTTCATCATCAAATTTACTAACTTACCTACATATGTGCCACAATATTCTGCTTTCCTTCCTACTAGAAGGATATTAATATTCAGACAAGCATAAGGTCCCTCCTGTTATTTTCCCTGAACCCAATCCATCTGGGCTTTCATTCCCACCACATTACTGATCTGGCTCTTTCTGAAGATACCAGCACCTGCAGATGCCAAGCAGTCTGTGTCCAGAGTTGACTTTCCAGTTACATTTGGCTGGGAGCGAGCTCCTCTTGAGAAGTGAGTGCCATATCAGAGGAAAAGGCTACCCATGCACATTGTCTTCTTTCCGGGTGGCATTTGAGACATTGTGAAGTTTAGAAACTGGCAGTGATGACAACTCTTTGCCATCCATTATATTCAAGACCTATTAAGTTCCCTTTCTCCCTTGATCCCTGTGTTTTGGGCATCCCGGAGCTGCCCTGGAGGTGTGAACTGTCTTCAGTGGCAGAGCCCTTGTTTGTCTGGTGAGCCAACATTTTCACTCCTGTGCTGCAGGGGCTGCTGCCCCTACCTCTTGCTGTGGCATGACTTAGGCTGGTGAGACCAGCCCCTAGGAAGGCTGACCCCTAGACTTTACGTCTGTTTCACATGGAGAGGCATCCTCATCAGGTTTTTTAGTAGTAGCTGTTGACTTCTGAACTCTACCACCAGAGGCCTTTTGAAGACTAATACTCCTCAGCTTCTGAACATTCCAGGTTTTGAATAGAATGTTTTTCTACTACAATCTTTTTTTTTTTGTTTTGGTGTAATAGACTAAAACTAGTATTTCACTTTTCTTCACTGTTCCCCTATTCCTTTTAACAAAACTTGCTGTCCCACTGAAGATGACTGCTTTCCTTCTCTAAAACATAGGCTAATCCTGCATACTGAAATTAAATGCCTTCTTCTTTTTTTTTAAATTTCTGTCCCAGAAATTTTAAATTCCTGTCTCTTGGGAAATTCATTAGTGAAGTATTTGAAGGCACAATGTTCTGGGTTTACTAAAAGCATTCTCATCAGAGAAAAAGCTAAACCTCTGATATTTCTCATTGTTCTTGCAATACATTTCCTCTTTATTGTGTTTCTGTCTTCTTGTACCTTCCTTTGTATTTCTGACTTTGTTAATTTCTTGGCATGGTTCTTCAGAAAACTGGAAGTACCTTTATCTTCACTAATTAATATATTTAATTATACAGTAATAGCCATCATCTTGAAATGCACCTATAATGCTTTAAGTAATTTATGCTGCTCTTCTTGTTCGTTCTCTTTGAAATCTATCTACAAATTCTCTGTTCTTGTCTCAATATAAAAAAACTTGTTTATTGTAATAATTGTCAAATATATGTAAAAATAGAAAAAATAGATATTAGCTATCCAGTTTCAGTGATTTTCAACCTTTCGCAATCCTGTTCTTTAAAAGGGGGCAGTTCTCCCGTTGCTTCTATTATAGGATTTATGAGTGACTTTTACAGATGCTTCCTAAGAGTGTTGTGATCCTGCTCATCGGGATCTCTTGTTTTTCCAGATTATGGTTCTGTTGCTGTTAGAGTTGTTAGAGGCCTTGTTATTGTTTCTAGTTACAACCAACACGTCTTCCCCTTTGCTACAACCTTCTTCATAGAGTGGTCTGAGCCTAATGAATCTCTTTTTCCTTATTTCTTGTGTAATTTCCTCTCTTAGTCCTGAAGACGGTTCAGCACAGTATTGGGGGCATCTGGTTTCACACTGTTTTTCAAGGTCTGTCCCAACACTTTAAAGCTAGATGCTCACTCTTTTGCTCTGTAGTTCATATGGAACTTAGGAGATGTTCTTTAAAATCCTGGCCTGAAATCCAGCTAACTGAAAAACACTTAAAAAGTGCAAAAAAACCATTGTGCTTTTTCTAAGGCCTGAAATGGAATCCTGCATCAGCTTTCTTTGCATCTCAGGCCAAGGTGCACCTGTAGAGTTCAAGTTTATTTAATTTGTTTGTTTGTTTGTTTATTTTTTGAGTTGGAGTCTAACTCTGTCACCCAGGCTGGAGGGCAGTGGCAAGCTCCCGGCCACCGCAGCCTTGATCTGCTGGGCTTGGACAATCCTTCTGCCTCAGCCTTCCAACCAGGTGGAACTACAGACACGTGCCATCATACCCAGCTAATTTTTTTTATTATTTATTGTAGACATGAGGTCTCATCAAGTTGCTCAGGCTGGTCTTGAACCTGCAGGCTCAGGCAGTCCTCTCACCTCAGCCTCCCAAAATGCTGGGATTATAGATGTGAGCCACTGCACCCAGCCTAGAATTCAAGTTTAAATCGTAGTGGCTTGGTCTACAACACTTACGCCTTACGGAGGTCTATTACTTAAGACCATGGTGGGCTACCTACCAGGGGACACAGTTGACATAAGCTATGGTAAGTTACCAGGGACAAAGGCTTACATAGATGACCCCACCAAAAACCACCTTATTGTACTTAGTAAATTAACAGCCAATTCTCACCCTTTGCCTAGGTAGAGGGCCATGGAAGAAGAGAACGGAGCAAGTGCCAAATACTAAAACAAAGGAGGGAACTGAGTACGCCCAGCATTTTCCCAGACATGCCAGTTTACCTACCTCACTAGATTGAGTCAGCCTCCAGGGGGCCACTAGGAGGAGGGGAGGGCTTTGTGCACTAGGCCAACTGTAGGGATGCCGAGGGGGTGGTGTGGGAGTCCCTCTTCCTGGAGATGAGAGAACTATGGAAGAAGTATGCAAGTGTCTGCTGCCAGTAGCAAGTATTGTCTTTCTTTGGGACACCTTGTTCTCTGGCAGCCCAGGATGGCCTATTTTCTGGTTTTTTGTGGGGTTTTTTGTGCTTTAATTTTTCTTCTTCCTCTGCCTCCTTTGCAAAGGACTCTGCTTTTTAAAAAATAGAACCTCCAAGTGTTAGATATTCATTATGGGCCCTTTTTAACCTTAAATTTGTTAGCAAACTCCATTGGCATTTTCTCTAAAATAGATTCCTAGTGTGACTACTTCTCACTATGTTCTTTGTTGAAGTCTTCGTCTAAACTATTATTGATTCTTATCTGGAATGCCCTACTAATTCATCTCTCACCTTTTGTTTTTGCTTTTTTCTCTACATTATAAACTGTATCTTTTATATATATATATTTTTTAGATCTTTTGTAGAGATGGGGTGTCACTATGTTGCCCAGGCTGGTTTTGAACTTCTGGGTTTAAGCAATCCTCCCACCTTGGCCTTCCAAAAGAGCTGGGATTATAGATTTGAGTTACCATACCCAACCTTTAAACTTTATCTTTTCAAAATATAAACCAGACTATGTCAAGTCTTTGCTTAAAATCATCCAGTATCTTCTTTTGCCTTTAAAATACAGCTCTGTAGTCCACAAAATCCTGTGGCATGGGTCTCCTGTCTTTGGCCCCAGTTCCTTCCATTTTCCTTGCTCTCTGTGCTTCAGCCACATAGGACTTACTTTTGTCGTTTGTATTTCCCAAGCTTATTTCTGTCCCAGAGTCTTTGAACTTCCTGCGTATTCTGCTTGAAACATTTTTCTTCCAGGTCTTTCCATGATTGTCTCCTTTTCATCATTTGACTCCCTGACTACTCTGGCTAAAACAACCCTTCCTACCATGAACCCCCCACCGCCACCTTGCACTATCTCTTGGTGCTCTCTGTTATTTTCTTTATTATATTCATTATTGCCTGATGTTATACATTTGTTAACAGACTCGGTCTCTGCCTTCCTATAGCAGGCTGTGAGCTCTGTGAAGGCAGGGACTCTATCTTGTCAACTGTCATGGCCCAGTGTCTGGAGCTTTGCCAGTCATACAGCAGTTGCCTCATAAGTGTTTCCCGAATGAATGATTTGAGCTAGAGTACATAAAGCACTCCACTAGAAGTATAAAGAGAGTAACACATTTGTAGCAGAATGAGCATTTATACCTGTGTGGGTGATTTGAGGAAGGCGTCATATAGAGAGATGACACTTGGCCAGTCATGGAAGAGGATGGATATCACTGGGACAGATTGCAGTTATACACCACAGCATTCCCAGAAAAGGAATGGTTGTGAAAAACATAGTGTCTATTCAAGGAACAGCCAAAGACAATTTAGCTCAAGAAAAATAATTTCCTGGATAATATTTCTCTACTTGTTTTGTTCTTTTTTTTTGGTCTGTTTTGGACATAAACATTATTTTCACTTAAAGTCTGTGATCCTAAAAGAGCAGTCAGGAGTTAAAATAAGGCAGCAAACTTGTTAAACGTTAAGAAGTTGCTCAAGAAATGGAAATTTTTTTTTTGGGAGTAGGAGTCTCACTCTGTTGCCCAGGCTGGTGTACAGTGGCAGGCTCGCAGCCACCGCTTCCTTGGCCCATTGAGCTCAGGTGATCCTTCCGCCTCAGCCTTCCAAATAGCTGGAACTACAGGTACATGCCACCATGCACGGCTAATTTTTTGATTATTTATACATACGAGGTCTTGTCAAGTTGGCCAGGCTGGTCTCAAACTCCTGGACTCAGGAAAACCTCTCTCCTCTGTTTCCCAAAGTGCTGGGATTTCAGGTGTGTGCCACCGCGCCCAGCAGAAATGGAAAAATTTTAAAGTATATGAATTTCAGTTCAATACATTATCACTTTAATTTTAGTTTTTACATAGCCAAATCAGATCCTATCTGGAAGTAGGTAGGACTTGAATTACAAGGAGTCAGAATACACAAGACTCTGGGAAAGGGCCCAGATATGCTTACAGTTTCTAAAATCTTCCACTTTCTAAAGAAGAAATTCTGGAGAAAAATAATTAAATAAGTAAAAATAAGTTGTTTGGAAATTTTGATAGAGGAGAAATTTTTCTGGTGTGTCAAAGCCATCAGTGATAGTGCTTCTCTGGGAAATTTTGGAGGTTTTAAAAAAAGTTTTTATGTTTTTACAGCCACGCTCCAGACCAGCTTCAGTGTTCTTTAAGGGACCAGGAAAAGTGGTGATGGTTGCCATTTGCATGTAAGTACTGAAAAAGAAACCTTTTAAAATAGAAGTATGTTGTTTTAAATGTGTATATCCTTGAATATATAAATGTATTACTTGGTGGCTAGCTGCACACCAGTTTGAGGTTTGAGGCTTATGTTGTCTTAGAGGAAGTTGAATAAGTCTTTATTATTGTCAGTAAGTGGTGGGAGAAGAACTTGAGTTCATGTAGACGCTCAAACATATGTCTGTATGTTTTTGATGTAGTTAAGATCTAAGAATCTACCTAGAAATCCTCTCATTTTTATTGCAGTTGATAGAAGTCTCTTCTTAAAAAGCTAGATTGGCCAAGATTATTTTTAGAGTAACTAAACCAAACTGGCTACAGCAGCTGAAGACTGTCTTTATGCTTGTTAGTGTTCTCCCATTTACCTTGAAAGAACATAATTGTTTTTGCCTCTTTCTTTTTTCCTTTGTCTTCTTAATTCCTATTGTTTTGCTTATCTTTTATCCATTTTGCTGATTAATCTAGTTTAGGATGTATGAAAGCATTAATTCTATAATTCATTAGTTCTTTTATTTCTTGAAATAAATATATGTAATATGTGTCAGATATGGTGACAGGGTCTGGAAGTATGAAGATACAGTACATAATTCTCTAAGGATTAGAGGAGACACCAAACTAAAGGCATTTATAATATTACAGACAAGGGTGATGATGTGATCATTAGAATAGCAGTGGTACAGGTAGACATAGAAGAGTTCAAGAAATTCCTGGAAGGTACAGTCAGAGGTAATGCCCAGGTTTCTAGCATGGACAGTTGGATAGATATTGCGATTCACTGAGAGGAGCTTTGGAAGGAGGGGCAGGGTGGGAGCAGAGAAAATGATGAGTTCATTTTTGAACTTAAAGTGTGTATAGGGCACCCAGGTAGAGAGGGCCAACAAGATTAGTTCTTTTCACCCATAAAGCAGGGATAGCAGTTGTAGCTTTTCTCATTGGAGGAATGCATGTAATGTATATAAACTACCAGCATAGTACCTGGTACAAGATATGTACTTGATAAGTATTAGTGTTAGTATATGTTGATCTGAAGCTTAGGAGGGAGATCTGGGCTTAGAGACTTAGAGGTAAGCTTTGTTAGTAGTAGATGATCATCCCAGAAGCCACAGAAGTCACTCATATCACTTGGGGAATGTGTTTATGGTGTGAGGAAGAAGCCTCAGGAGAAGTCCCTGAAGAATGCTGACATGAAGATATGTGTGCAGGAAGAAGAGGCTGTAGAGGAGGCTGAGGGAGAGGAAGGAGCAAAGCAAGAAGAGAGCCGGGAGTATTTAAGATAAGGTGAAAAATAATAAAATGATAAGGAGTCAAGAGAGCAAGACGATGTTTTTTGTTTTTGGGTTTTTTTGAGTTGGAGTGTCACTGTATTGCCCAGGCTGGAGTGCAGTGGCACGCTCACGGCCACTGTCACCTCAGCCTGCTGGGCTCAGGCGATCCTTCCACCTTAGTCTTCCACGTAGTTGGAACTACAGGTGTGTGCTACCATGCCTGGCTTATTTTCTTATTTATTGTGGAGACGTGGTCTCACCAGGTTGACCAAGCTAGTTTCAAGCCCCTGAGGTGAGAGGACTGCCTCAGCCTCCCAAAGTGCTGGGATTCTAGGCTTGAGCCACTACGCTGAACCCAAGATGATATTTTAAGAAAGAGTGGCAAATGCTTCCAGGAGGCTAAAAGAAATGTTAACATGTTTCCAGGAATTTAGTAGTAAGAAATGGATAGGTGGAATTAATAAGAATAATCTTACAAGGTATTGGAAACAGAAGCCATTGTTTAATGAACTGAAGACAGTACAAAGTGAAAACTGAGATAGCAGAATAGATGATGACTTTTTTCAAGAAATTATCTGAGGTGGAGGAGAAGGGAAAGGGTGGCTAGAAGGGGATGTCCTGTTTTCTCATTTATAAAATGGGGACATTACTATCTGCATAACAATTGTAATATAGCACAGCACGTCACTAGTATAGCATCTGCACTAAATCATGTTAGTCATCACTGCTGGAACCTGAGCAGCTGCCTTCCTCAGAGCTGGCCGTGTTTATTTTAGCATCTGTGGTCTTCTTGTGTGACCCAGAGACTGCTTGTTCTAGTTTTGTCCTCACCTCTGGCATCTGCTTGCTCAAGTAGACAGACCCTCCCTAAGTTTTGCCTTGGACACTGGCTGACTGGACAATATCAAGAGCAGATCTATTTTTACCTACCTACCATACAGAATTATCTTTTTAACTTCATCTTGTCCAAATATAGAACACCCTCTTTTCTCATCAGTTTTCAAAATGCATCTAAGTAATTTGCTGACATACAACATGCCTCTTAATGGTACCATCATCTGTATTTTTCAAATGTGTACTATTGTTACCTAAACAGTAATAAGCTTTTTAAAGCTAGGGAGTCTTTTGATTTTACTTTTAACAGAATCTAGGCTAGAGATATATACAGTTGATTAAAGAGGCTTTTGGTGGAAATTTTTATTCAAACCTATGCTAAGTTGTTTTCTCCTTCTTTCCTAGCAATGGATTAAATTGCTTCTTTAAATTTCTTGCCTGGATTTATACGGGTTCGGCAAGTATGTTCTCAGAAGCTATACACTCATTATCTGATACTTGTAATCAGGTGAGATAAAGCTTTATCTAAAATTAATTTTAGTTGATCTGTTTAAAAACTGAATGATTCTTGTAGTTGGCTTGTGGAAGAAATTGAAAGGTTTTTTTTTTACTTTTCAGCAATGAATTGCATAAAAATATAGTCACAGTATTTTTAAGAGCCTCCAACAATGGAATGTGAAGAATAAGAGTATCAGTTACTAAGTGTTTGGATAGAGGCTTTTACAGAAGAGATTCTTAAATGAGTAGAAATTTGATCTCTGAATGTGAGTCCGTAATGACTATAAGAGCCAATGAATTTAAGTTTTTTGAATAAGGATATAAAATAGTCACATGTAATTGATTAAAACTCTTTCCCATTGGGCTAGTATTTTGAGTTATTTTCCTGGAGTCTGCAAATAAAGAAACATTTTTATAAAATTAAAATACATTTTAAATCCCCTTTGGCCCAAATTATGAATATTAGAAATCCAGACCTTTTTAAAGAATACAATACAAACTTATACTTTTGTATCATTTTACATTTTAGAGAGTGTGGTGTATTAAGAGGATGCCTGTATTATTTTTATTCCCATTATGTAACAGCAAGGTTGGGCAAGCTTACAGTCAAAGAAAGACACAGGTACAATAAGAGTATTTAAGACAAGGTTAACAATAATAATAAAATGATAAAGAGCAAGGAGAACAATATTAATTAAAAATTAAACCCAAGAACTTGTGTAATTCATTGTCAAATGGATTAAAACCCTCTATAAAAGTAATAAAAGAACTGGGCGCAGTGGCTCATGCCTATAATCTCAGCACTTTGAGAGGCCAAAGCAGGCAGATTGCTTGAGCCCAGGAGTTTGAGACCAGCCTGAGCAAAATAACAAGACCGTATCTCTACAAAAAATAAAATTAACTCGGCATGGTGGCACACACCAGAAGTCCCACCTACTTGGGATGCTGAGGTGGAAGGATCACCTGAGCCCAGGAGATTGAGGCTGCCATGAGCCATGATTGTCATATTCGTGCCATTGTACTCCAGCCTGGGAGACAGAGTGACACCTCTGACTCAAAAAATAAAAAAAAAAAGGATATGAGTATGAGTTTGGAGCTGTAAGCTGAGTAATTCTTAGCGCTCACACAGGGCTGAGATACATTCAAGTTCTGACAAGCTGAGCTAGGAGAGTCCTCATTGATTACTGAGGCCAACAGAAGGCTCACCTTAGTAGTGGGGCTAATTATTCTTAGTGTAAGACTGTTCCAGATCCCTCCCTAACAAACCTCTCTAAAAACTCTAAAGGATCAAGCTGTTCTGCAAGTAGTTTAGTTACTTGCTAGAACAAAGCTTCTCATGCTTTGAGGAAGAAAACACAGTCCAAACACTTGATGTTGATGTAAGTGTTTAGCAATAAAAAAGACTAATAGACAGTCTACGAAGCAGGAATATTTAAGTTATAACCAGGAGAAAAATCAGTCAATAGCAGACTCAATTGACAGATAATAGAATTAGCAAACAAGGGTATTAAACAGCTGTTTCAGCTATGTTTGTGTATTGAAAGGAAAGCATGAGTATATGAGAAGAGAAATAAAAAATATGAAAAAGAAACTAAATGGAGCTTTTAGAGCTGGAAAAAGATATCTGATATGAAAAACCCACCTAACAGCAGATTAGACACTGCAGAAAAAACAATCAGTGGACCTGAGTATGTGACAGTAGGAAACACTAACATAAAGAGAGAAACAAGACTGAAAAAAAATGAAAGGAGCCTATGGGACAGTATCAGAAAATTCCATTAAACATTTAGGAAAGAAGTAATGCTAATAGTACATAGACTTTCAGAAATACAGAAGAAAATGCTTTTCACCTGCTCTAATAGGCCAGCATAACCCTGATACCAAAATTTTACAAAGTCATTACAAGAGAAAAAAAGAATATAGACTAGTATTTCTCATGAACACAGATGTAAAAATTCTTAAAATATAAATCGTATCTAGCAATATATAAAAATGATATTACACCATAATTAAATGAGTATTATTTCAGCAATGTAAGGTTGGTTTAACGATTGAAAATCAGTAAATATAGAAAGTCAGTGCCTAGAAATCAGTTGCATCTCTATTATCAGCAAATAAATGGAGAATTAAATTTTAATGAACTTCACCATTTACTCTAATGTCACAGAATATTAAATACTTAGGAATAAATCTGACAAAAGATGTGCACAACCTTTACACTGAAAACAAAATGTTGCTGGGAGAAATTAAAGAAGTCCTCAAGAAATGAAGAGATATACCATATTCATGGATTGGATGCCATAGTGTTAATCTGTCAAATATCCTAAATTGATCTATAGATTTAATGCAATCCCAATCTTAATACCAGCAGACTTTTCTGTACAAATTGAAAAACTGAATAAATTCTAAAATTTATTATATAAATGCAAAAAACCTAGAATATTCAAAGCAATCTTGGGAAAAAAAAGAAAATTGGAGGACTTCAAGACTTCTTATAATGCTACAGTAATTAGGACAGTGAAGTGAAGTATTGGTGTAAGGATTGACAGGTCGGTGGATAGGCTAGAGGATTCAACAGCCACATTTACATGGCCAGATGACTTTTGACAAAGGTGCCAAAGCAATTCAGTGAAGAGAGGAAATTCTTTTTCAAACAAATAGTACTGGAAAAATCAGATCCATATGGGGAAAAAAAGGACATTGATTCTTTATACCATACACAAATTTGAGATGTATCATAACCCAAACGTGAAGGCTAAAACTAAGATTCTAGATGGAAACCTAGGAGAATGTCTTTTAGACCCATGGGCAGGCAAAGATTTCATAAACATGACATAGAAACAATATCATAAAGGAAAAAGATTTACAAATTAAATTTCATAAAAATTTAAAACTTTTGCATAATAGAAACCACCCTTAAGGAAATAAATAAGCAGCCCATAGATTGGGAGAAAATACAAAGCATATCTGACCAGGGACTAGTATTCAAGATAAAGAATTTCTGCAACACAATAATAAAAAGATAGCCTAATTTTTTCTCCCAAGGCTAAAAATTTGAACAGGTACTTCACAAAGATGCATGAATGAAAGTAAATTAAAAGGAACAGAATTCTCTTAAACCTCTACACATGCCAGTGGATACATGCAAAAATGCTAACACCATTAGTCATCAGGAAAATTTTTTATGAAAAGCACAGCAAGACTCTTCTGCACATCCTCTATAATATAGGCTAAAATTTAAAAGTTTGCAGTCAAATGTTGATGAAGATGCGAAGCAAGTGTAACCACTCTTGAAAACATTTGGCAGTCTCCTGTAAACATATGCCTATCCTGTGACCCAGCAGCTCTACCCCTAAGTATTTATCCAAGAGAAATGGAACTGAGTGTCTCCAAAATATTTTATAAGAATGTTTATAGCCGGGCTCGGTGGCTCAGCCTGTAATCCTGCACCTTTGGGAGGCTGAGGTGAGTGGATTGCCTGAGCCCGCGGGTTCGAGACCCGTCTGGGCAATTTGGTGAGACCTCATCTCTACAATAAATCAAAAAATTAGCCGGGCATGATAGCGCGCGCCTGTAGTTCCAGCTACTCGGAAGGCTGAGGCAGAAGGATTGCCAGAGCCCAGCAGATCGAGGCTGCAGTGGCTGGGAGTGTGCCACTGCCCTCCAGCCTGGGCGACAGAGTGAGACTCCAACTCAAAAAAAAAAAATGTTTATAGCAGCTTCACTTAATGACCAAAAAAACCCCTGGAATATCCAAAAATCCATCAACAGTAGAGTCGATAATCAAATTGTGGTGCATTCATACAATGGGATATATCTGTCAGTAAAAAGGAATGAACTACTTTACTGGCTGGTAACATATATGCATCTCCACCAAAATACTGAAAAAAAGGTGGACATAAAACTGTCTTATGATAACTTTTAATCTTTGGTTTAAAACGATTAGAAAAATGGTTGCTTCTTATATAGGGGAGGATTGGCTGAAAAGGGGCTAGGTGGAACTTTTTGGGGTGATGGAAATATTCTGTATCTTGATAGGAATATATGTTACAAAGGCATGTGTATTTGTTAACACTCAGAACTGTACGTTTAGGATTTGTGCATTTTACCTCAAAAATAAAATTTATCATATGTGGAAATGTGACTACTGAGTAGGTATTTGATAATATTAAGGAATTCATATTAATTTTTAAAAATCTGATGATAGTCTTATGGCTGTAATTTCTAAAAAAAATCTAGTCTTTTTTAGAAATTTGTCCAAAATATTTGAAGATGAAATGGTATGATGGTTGGAATTTACTTCAGAGTATTCATGAGGGAGTAGATATGGTTTAAATAAAACAGATTTGATCATATATTTATAATTGCTAGAGTTTAGTGATAGATGATTTGAGTTTATTAAAATGCTCTGTCAAGTATTTTGGGTTATTCATCTATCTGCATGTTAGAAAATTTTCATAAAACAAAGTGCAAAAAGACATTATGTCGATTGTTATATATTTAAGCACATACGCTCTCCCTGAAATCCAACACAAATATATTCACAAAAGCAACATTAAAAACTGTATAGAGATACATATATAAAAGACAGTATCAGCTGGGCTCGGTGGCTCAGCCTGTAATTCCGCACCTTTGGGAGGCTGAGGTGAGTGGATTGCCTGAGTCCGCGGGTTCGAGACCCGCCTGGGCAACTTGGCGAGACCTCATCTCTACAGTAAATCAAAAAATTATTAGCCGGGCGTGGTAGTGCACTAGCGCCTGTAGTTCCAGCTATTTGGAAGGCTGAGGTGGAAGGATCGCCGGAGCCCAGCAGGTCGAGGCTGCAGTGGCCAGGAGCAGCCACTGCACTCCAGTCTGGGCAACAGAGTGAGACTCCAACTGAAAAAAAAAAAAAAGACAGTATCCCCTCTCCTATACTGTTTGAATCTTTTTATAATGAGCATGTATTCATCTTGGAACTGGAGAAACAAATGAATTTTTGTAAAAGATTGAACAACAAAACAAGATGTAAATAAAAACTTGAGTCCATGTGATATCAAGTTAGAACTCTTGAATAAAGAGTATGCCTTAATTAGAGTTTTCAAAAACACTTTGATAAAAAAAGATTTCAACTGGACCTTACTGAATAGGTAGAAATTGTATTTCTCATGTCTTTTGAAAACTGTTTCTTTTGACACCTGTAATATTTAAAAATTTTAATTCATTATAATGTTTTTATGACATAATACTTTTTTCTTGACTTCTTGAGATGAAGCCTTTAATTAGAGGTCTAGTGATAATTAGTTTGACAATTTCTGTTGCAGTTCATTTTGGAAAACTTTTCTGCTAAGCATAGCATTTAGTATTAGGTCACATGAATTTATTGAGGACCTGAGTTTGCAAGTGTTTAGAAGAAGACGCTGTTCTTCCTCTGTCTTTTGTAAGCAGGTTATATGCACATAAAACAGCTAGAAAGATCTTCCAAAGTGCCATTTATGCAGGTACTTGATAGTGTGGTACTGAAGGAACACTAGAAAAGGGAAGAGTGTATGAGGAGTAAAGGCAGTGATGCCGCATCGCAGCCATATATGCAAACACTATACTGCAAACCAGACGGATACTCTGCAGTTTGTATATGCATTACTGACAGATATGTGGTATACAGTGTGCTGTAAATGTGCAGGAAAAGGTCTGGAAGGACACACAGCAAACACAGCAGTGATTCTACCCACTTCTGAGGAAGAGCAGGGTTATGGATATCTGTGATGCATGAGTTTTATAAGAACTAATAAATATGGTCTGTATTCGATTTATAAGATAGCTGGTGATATCCTACACTTCACTGCATAGCCATCCTGAATATTTAAAGATTTTTAAAATAATTAAGTGTTTATTGAATATATTTAAAGAATATAAACACATACATATGTATATATCTAAACATAATGTGATTAAATAATGGCCAGTTTACTTTTTTTTTTTTATTTTTATTTTTTGAGTCAGAGTCTCACTCTGTCACCCATGCTGGAGTTCAGGACACACTCATGGCCACTGCCACTGCAGTCTCAACCTGCTGGACTCAGACGATCCTTCCACCTCAGCCTTCCAAGTAACTGGAACTACAGGTGCATGCCACCATGCCTGCCTACTTTTTAAATTTATTATAGTGATGAGGTCTCGCCAAGTTGCCCAGGCTGGTCTTGAACCCCTGGGCTCAGACAATCCTCTCGCCTCAGCTGCCCAAAGTGCTGGGATTACAGGCTTGAACCACCGCGCCCAGCCTATTTCACTTTTAATGTAGAGGTTTAAGAGAATTCTGTTCCTTTTAATTTACTCTCATCCTCAGTTTAATTCACTGATAAGGCATCGTCTCTGTTTTAGGTAGTTTGCCACCTTTCCCCTTGAAATCCAGTAGAAAAACTTGTAATATTCTGCTAATTCAGGGTAGGGTTTCAGCTATTAAAATCTAAAAACCACCCAGGTTCCGTGGCTCAGCCTGTAATCCCAGCACTTTGGGAGGCTGAGGTGAGTGAATTGCCTGAGCCCATGGGTTCAAGACTCACCCGGGGAATTTGACCAGACCTCGTCTCTACAATAAATCAAAAATTAGCCAGGTGTGGTAGCATGTGCCTGTAATTCCAGCTACTTGGAAGGCTGAGGAGGAAGGATCGCCAGAGCCCAGCAGATGGAGGCTGTGGTGGCTGGGGGGCATGCCACTGCATTCCATTCTGAGTGACAGAGTGAGACTCCAACTCAAAAAGAAAAATAAATAAAACCTGAAAACCAAGCATATATTTGTATTAGCTATTTTAAAGGTGGCTCAATTTCTATAATTTATTAGGGGAAAAAAGTTTCTATTAAATGTCACCTACAAGAAGCCTCATCTATGAAGAATTAGATTATCTAGAAACCTTACTTACCTGATTATTTGATACCATGCTAAAAAAATAAAATAAAAAAATAAAAATAAAAAGGAAAAGCCCCATAGGGAATTCACTGAGGTTTTGTATTTTTATTCAGTAGTTCTATTAATGTAGTCTTATGACATGATTTCCAAGTTCACATCAGATTGGAATGGAAAGGACCTATTCGGAACACGTGTACTAATATTGAGAGACTCCAGTGGATAGCTCTTTTACAAAGGGTAAAACTTTAAAAACTAAATAAGTAGAAATGAAACATAGAAAGGAAGAGAAGATGAAGGTACATAGTTACGTTACTAACCACCCTAGCCCTGCTACTCTCCTCAGAAGTATAAACACAGAAAAATGTGTGTATTTTCTGACCTTTTCCTGTGCTTTACGTTCTATGTCATTTACAAAACTACAAACTGAGCAGGGCATGCTGGCGTACAACTGTTATCCCAGCATGTTGGGAGGCCCAAGGCAGGGGGATTGCTTGAGCCTGGGAGTTTGAGACCAGCCTAGGCAACATAGCAAGACTTCATCTCAACAAAAAATTAAAACATTAGCCAGGTGTGGCTAATTAGCCAGATGTACCTGTAGTCCCAGCTACTCAGCTACTTGGAAGGCTGTGGCAGAAGGATCTCCTGAGCCCAGGAGGTCAGGGCTGAAGTGTGCCGTGATGGTGCCACTGCATTCCACCCTGGGTGACAGAGACCTCAACTCAAAAAATAAAAAAACTCCAAAACATTAGTTTTTCTGTACTGTGCATACTGTTTCTAACTGGCTTTTTTCTCCCCTTCAACTTAATGATTTGTCTAGAAGCTTCATGCACGTCAGTACAGAAAGCTTTACCCCAGTCCTGTTCTTTTAAGCTGTTGTGGAAGTAGTTTATGGTTGATCATATATTTTGCTATTAGGGATTGATGGATTTTTAGGTTGCCTTCATATTTTCCATGTTTATAAACATGATGTTTTGAATCCCTTTTGATTCATGTTTATTTTTCTAAGGTATGTACTGGAAACCAGAATTGTTGGGCCATGGATATGCACATGTCCAGTGTTTGTCCTTGTCAGCTCGCATCCTTGAGATTGGTTTTACCATATTATACCCTCCGTCTTGCTAATGATTATTTATCTGTTTTTCTTCTTCTCCTTAGGGTTTACTAGCTTTGGGCATCAGTAAGTCTGTTCAAACACCAGATCCTTCTCATCCGTAAGGACATTGCCTTTATTTTGTTTTTGTTTGTTTCGGTGACATGCCATTGAAATAAAAACAACTAAATTTCAGAAGTCTGCAATTTAGATACCTGCAGTTTGTTAAAGATTTGGTAATTTCTTCTACCGTAGTATAATTCAAGGTATAATTTAAAGATGGAGTGTAAATTATTTTTATGCTTTATATCTAGCAAGGAGATCTTGTTTTCTTATACTTGATAATAACAAGGCACATATTTTGATTTTAGAGGTCTGTGTTGTTTTTTTTATCCAAAGAAAATCTTTAGACTCCTAGGCTGCTCAATCTAAAATTTTGGTGGTAACTTCTATTCAGTATACACTAATTTTAATCCTCCTGTTGTGATTAGGAAATAATATTTTATGGATATTTTAGAATTATTGATTTATAAAATGAGCATACTTTTCGGAATATATTATGTTAAGTCATACCCATTATTTGATACAGAGATTTTTTTTCTGTTGCTTCTAACATAGTCATTTTTTTTTTTTTTTTTTTTGAGTTGGAGTCTCACTCTGTCGCCCTGATTGGAGTGCAGTGGCCGCTCCCGGCCACCTCAGCCTCGACCTGCTGGGCTCCAGCGATCCTTCCGCCTCAGCCTTCCAAGTAGCCGGAATTACAGGCGTGCGCTTCCACGCCCTGCTAATTTTTAAATTTATTTTAGAGATGAGGTCTCCCCTGCCCAGGCGGGTCTCGAACCCGCGGGCTCAGGCAATCCACTCACCTCAGCCTCCCAAAGCGCGGGATTACAGGCTGAGCCACCGAGCCCGGCTTTGTTTTTTTTTTTTTGAGTTGGAGTCTCACTCTGTCTCCCCGATTGGAGTGCAGTGGCCGCTCCTGGCCACCGCAGCCTCGCCTGCTGGGCTCCGGCGATCCTTCCGCCTCAGCCTTCTAAATAGCTGGAATTACAGGCATGCGCTACTACGCCTGGCTCATTTTTTGATTTATTGTAGAGATGGGGTCTCGCTGCCCAGGCGGGTCTTGAACCCGCGGGTTCAGGCAATCCACTCACCTCAGCCTCCCAAAGGCGCGGGATTACAGGCTGAGCCACCGAGCCCGGCTACATAGTCATCTTAAACTTTTGAATTTTGCATTTTAAAACTAGCTTCAGTAATAGAATTTCATCAATCTTAAGGCAAAAAAATTCACTTTTATTCTGTAAAGGAGTCTCTTTTTTTTGCAAATGCCTGTTTGAAAACAAGTCACTAGCTGGGTGCAGTGACTCACACCGATAATCCTAGCACTTTGTGAGGTGGAGGGGAGAGAATTACCTGAATTTAGGGGATGGAGACCAGCCTGAGCAACATGGTGAGACCTCATCTCTACAGTTAATAAAAAAGTTAGCCGGGCATGGGGCACATGCCTGTGATTCCAGCTTCTTGGAAGGCTGAGGTGGAAGGATTGTCTGAGCCCAGCAGGTCAAGGCTGTGGTGGCTGTGAGTATGCCACTGCACTCCATCCTGGACGACAGTGACACCCTGACTAAAGAAGAAGAAAAAAAAAAGAAAGGCACTACTGTTTTCTTATCAATTATAGCTTTTGAATATTCTATAACTGCCAGGAAGTTAGTATGGAAAATAACTAGTCCTCTTGTCTGCTAATTACACATCATTACATTGTTCTACCATCACAAAGAAAGAACATTTCTTGGCCAGTTTTATATACAAAATATTTAAAAATAGAGGGTAAAAATTGTAATTTTAGGCTGCAAAGACTTCTTGTAAAGGTATTTTTACATCTACTTTAGTGCTGCCCAGCAAAATTTTCGGCAGTGATGGAAATATTTTATGTCTGTCCCATATGATAGTCACTAACTACATGTGACTGTTGAGCACTTGAAATGTTGCTAGTGCAACTGAAGAACTGAATTTTAAACTACATTTAGTCTTCATTAATCACATTTAAACTGGCATGTATCACTAGTGGCTTATCATTGGGCAGTGTAGATCTAGGTAATTAGACGTCAGTACGAATCGATAATTTTTTAAAAACACCTAAAATGCAGCTAATGCCATTTATTTATATCTTAGTTTACTTTAACTTAAATAAATATATATCTGTTACTTTGAGGGGAAACTTTAGAAGAAAGTAAATTTTTCTAAATGGGCTGATTGTCACATTGTCACACTTATAAACTGGGAATTCCCTATGGCAAGATTACATCTTTGTAAAAAAAAATTCAAAGCGCAGTTTGAGTAGGAATTTTTGTTTGGGTCAGGCACAGTGGCTCATGCATGTAATCTCAGAACTTTGGGAGTCTGAGGTGGGAAGATCACTTGACACCAGGAGTTTGAGAGCAGCTTAGGTAACAAAAAATAAAACCTGTCTTTGAAAAAAATAAAAAATAATTTTTGTTTAAATCTGCATCTCCCAGAAGGGCACCAGTGGGTTTGGATTTGGGAGTAAATTTCCCAGGAAGTATTTTTATGAATGAGTGATTGTTTTTCTACTATGGCATATTTTTTATTTCCTTTAATACTCAGCATTGTATTGGTACTTACAATGTAATGTGCATACTGACCAAAGATCCTTGAAAAATAATTGAGATCGTAACACCATGAAAATACTCAGAAAACTGAAGCTCTTAGTTCTAGTAATAGTTGGCAGTTACTATATGCCAAGCTATTCAGAACCAACAATAAATGATATGTTGAAAACTGTCCAGTATCCAGCATCAAATTATAGGTAATATAAATCATGCAGTGACTGTACAAAAAGACCAAAATATTCAATTAGAAGCTGCATTACAAGGAAATTTAAATGTTATCCCATTCATTAAACATCTGAATGCATTTTTTAAAAGATTAATTTTAACAGGGTCTGTTATACATTATAATAAAGTAGCTCTACTAAATCAAAAAAATAGGCCATTTGGAAAAGGGGTTAGAAAGTACCTGAATTAAGTGGGATTGACTTTATTTTTATATATTTTCAAAGATCTTATGGGATGTTTTCTCTTTTCATGTATATTACTTTTCTGATTATATTTGAGTTTAACAATTACATTTTACTAAATTATAAAACTGTAACATCTTGATATTCTAAGAAGTTTTTTTTCCTTTTTCATTGACCTATTAAGCATATATTTTTAAAGGAAGCCATTTGTATTTCTTGCAAGCTATATTACATTCTTTTTTATTTTTCAGGTATGGATTTTCAAATATGCGCTATATTTCTTCTCTAATTAGTGGTGTTGGTATTTTCATGATGGGTGCAGGACTATCTTGGTACCATGGAGTCATGGGATTGCTTCATCCTCAGCCAATGGAATCTCTTCTATGGGTAATCCTTTTTTTTCTCCTCAGTTTTGAAGTAACATGACATAGTGGTTGAGTGCCATACAATGCCTTTGTCATATTGGAGTTTAAGGGGGGAATAACATGTACATTCTTGACTGTGTAATATGGGATTATCTGTCTATAGTTGTGTTTTTAGTACATGACTGGACTTAACCTCTAAATCCGTGTGATTCTGTGATGCTGAACGAGAGGATCTCTGTAGATACAGTGATTAAGCACTGCCTCCTTGATTAAAACCTTGGGCAGTTCCATTAATTTCTCTGGTTACTATTGCAGAAGAAAAAAACCTTTATTCACTTTTAGTCCCAAGAATAGTCTCATATCAGTAATTAAAATATCCAGGCCCATGGAATGGCCGTTAAGTTGGAGCTGCACTGAAAGTTGAAGCTTCTCCTTTCCCTCGTTCTGGGTTCCTTCAGGTAGGAAGCCTGCCCTGGGGACTGGGGGGAATGGTCACCTGTATTTTCTCCCAGAGCTTCTACCCTTCTTTCCTACCCCCGAGGCAATGTTGAAGGTTGGGAGAGAGAATAAGAAAGATTTTACTAACTAGTGTCATTTTGTACTTATTTCCTGTGATCTCTGTAGATGTTTAAAGATGTCTTTCTCTTCCATGGGCACTCCTTGGAGGTGTCCCTGCTTGGCTGCTCTGATTGTAGCTCTCCGAATTGGGACAGAGCACATCCTCTCAGCTTCTGCTTCTCAGGGTAGTTCCAGATGTGGCTCAAGTTGCCTTTGCATTTGGCAAGAGTGCCTTTCAGGCAGTTGATCTCTTTAGAAAAGACTCCTACTCAGTGTCTTCTTTATGCCGGGGTCCAAGTATTTAACACAGACATCCTAAAGACCCTTTCTGTGGGAGTGCAGATTCTTTCCCAAACAGCAGTATCTACTCTGCTGCCACAACCCATGTCCGTTAGTAGACATGCATGTGGACTTACTGCTCAGGTGTGTCAGACATAGTTGCTGGATGTCCACACCCCAGGGGATACACACCAAGCTCCTGAGTAATCTCAACAGCTTCACAGCTTTTACCAACGAACGCTTCACTTTGGCCTCCTCACCTTCAGCTCTCCTCACATGGTCTAGTGGGTGTGGAACTTGCATGTGGTCTGATTGGTGGGTGCCCCAGGCTTGGGCCGCCTTCTGTGCAAGGCCTGAATAGATAGCACAGCCTCATTTTGGAAGGTGGAGGTACTTATAACTTATTTTCTTCTCTGTGTTGGGCCATAGTCAGAATCAGTGTCATCTTGATACACCATACAAATCAGCATAGCAAGTCTGTTAAATTAGGCTTATTTACATTTGTTATGCACAAGCTTTCTGCAGTTTTTATCGACTAGTTTCTTACCCTAATACATTTCATATAATTAAAATAAACAAATGTATTTCCTCCATTCTGAAAAGGTTTGGCTACTTTATAGATACCTCATTGTCCTAGCATGTATCAAATTTGTACACCATCACTTTATAAAATCAAAGCAGTCTTGAGTTAGAGATTAAGTAATTAGTTAAATTTTCAATTGTGTATAAATTTTAAAGCTTGTAGAAGCTCTTGTGTCTTTTAGTAACTAAATGATTCCATTACACTATGGCCCTTTGGTAAATAAATAATAGATTCAACACACCGTAAACCAGTTTTTGTTTCTTAGGTATTGTTTTGGAATCCTTGGCTGATGGATGTGTCTGCTTTTATTGGGTGATGTGTGGCATAAATTCTTTCAGGAAGGAGATGGAAGGATTGAAAAGTGTTACTGGAAAGCTCAGCTACTATTTATGCTTCAGGTTGGCAGTTAGATTCAGTGGAAAGGGTCTAGGATTGAGACTGGAAAGCTTGCATTTTAGTTCTCACTGTGCTGTCATTGCTGTGTACTCAAGGCAAATCCACTTATCCTGGAAGATCTCAAATTCCTTCACGGAATTATAAGTGTTGAACTAGGTTTGAAATTTTCAAACCTCTATTCAGGAAAGCCTAGGGTTTCAAAAATTGTTGAAAATTCTGAAGATTTAGTTTGAATTTTATTAAAATGTTGAAAAAAATTGTATTGCTAGGTTAATTCTTTGTATACCTTGGGCCAAATCTTCGACATCTTTATGTAACTGAAGAATGTCCAGGGACTGCAAGGAACATGTGGTGCTACCAAAAAAAGGAATGGATACTGTTTATATATAACTAATCTTTCTGACTCAGGATACAATTGGTACTAGGCATCCAAACAAATCCAGAAAGTTACTTGAGTATGAGTGGTCTTACCGCCTCTGGTGTCTACAACCCAGAATTCAAATATTTTGCTCATATCTTGTCCTCATTTAAGTTGTTTCTTATTAATATCCTTAGATATAAATTTATGTTTCTGTATCAGATATTGCAAACTTCATGTGTGAATAATTGTATTGGAATAATTTATGCTTCATTTTAATATTTATTTTTCTAGGCATATTGTATTTTAGCAGGATCATTAGTGTCTGAAGGAGGTATGTACTGTCAGAAAGTAATTCATTATTCTTCATTTAGTAATATATATTCAGTGGTCCATTAGGGTAGTTGGCTAAGTTCTGTTGATTAAACAAAAGTATAGGAATGGGAATCTCAGCTTTATTTACTTTTAGGGAGTAAAGTCTTTGTACAATGTACTGCGGTTATTCCTGTCATGAATGGGAGTGAGGGGCAAGTATGTTTTGTTTTTGAGTATCATATCATAATGCTCACAACATTTGAAATGGCATGTAAAACATGTAACTCTACAGAATTTTAAAAATCAGTCATTAGTGGCATTAATCAGAAGAAGCCTGTCTCTTTTTGCGATATGAATATTTCAAAGATTTTGAAATATACAGCCATAGCAGTATTGTGACAAAAAACTGCTAATATCAGTATGAAGCTGCCTAATTTACTGCTGGTGCTCTTAAGTATGTTTACTTCTGAAACTCTGTCACTTTTTATCTACTGTGTTCCCTTCATCAGCTTTTTAAATTAATATTGTTTTTGATGGACAGATCATAATTGTATGTATTTATTGGGTCCCTTATCTTTAAAAGTTTGTGAAATGACGATAGCACCACCTGCCTCAAAAGGTTGGAGGGGATCAGAAGTGATAGTGCTTAGTATGGTACCTGCCAAATAGAAGCTGTTCAATTAAGGCTGTTGTTACAGTAATTATATTTAATTGTTGTGGGTTTAGAATTACTGGGTTTATCTTATTATAATGATTAATTGGAATCTTGATAATGACTTGTTAATATAGAACTTTTCCTTATTACCAACCCCAACGTCAAAATGTTATTTATTTTTTGAGATGCCATCTTTAAAGTTTGGAGGCATAAAGTTTCTTCCTTGCTGATATGAATGTTTTTCTTTTAGCAACACTTCTTGTTGCCGTAAATGAACTTCGTAGGAGTGCTCGGGCCAAAGGAATATCATTTTACAAGTATGGTATGTATTTTAGAAACCGGGTGTTTCTTTTGCCTCCTTTATTTGCTTAAAATTACCCAGGACTGTTGTTTCGTTCCTAATGGATGTGAACAAAATATATCTCAGTGTTGTCCCTATATGGCTCTTACATATACTTCAGCTCCTTTAAAAAGAGAAATGTAGTACAATTTGAACACGGATACTTTGTATTTGACTTAAGCAGAGCTGCCCTATTGCTATACATTCTTATTGTCATTTGAGAAAGTCATTTGACTTTATGTATCCGTTATTGTTGACATTTAAGCCAAGAAGAGATTGTGTTTGCATTGAACAGGGTTTTTAAAGTCATGATCTCATATACAGTTTAATCTTAATTCATATGTTGATTTTATATGAATACTTACTAAAATGTTACCTGATAGTGTCAAGATTTCAGAAATGTTCTTTTCTTGTCTCTCCTCCAATGACTAAGTGATGGAAAGTCGTGATCCTAGTACAAATGTTATATTATTGGAAGATACAGCAGCAGTCTTGGGAGTGATAATAGCAGCCACTTGCATGGGCCTTACTTCTATAACAGGTAAATATTCCTTAAATTATAGGTGGTTTATTTGTACTGCCTAAATAATACTCTGATTTGTGAAAATTTTCTCTCATATCATTGAATAGTATGAAACCGATACATTGTTTAATGTTAATTGCATATTTATTGATTTATATAAGACATTTGATCAAAAGTATCCAGGTTTATTTGAATCGTAAATTTCTCTGAATTAAAAGTAAGAAAGGCTGTTGTTAGAAGAGGGTTTCTTTAAGTTCTTCACCTATAAAAGTATGGATAATATTTGCCTTGGTAAGCCCATAGGTTTATTAAGATAATATGAGAACTTGAATAAACTCTAAAGTCCTAAATAAATATACAGCAAGTCCCCAAATAACTTCATTTTGTTCAACATGGTTTTGTTATAATGTTGATAAGAAAAACATCTGTTACCAACTGTGGCTACCATCTGTCTGGAGTTGGCATGTTCTCCCCATGCCAATGTGGGTTTTCTCCATGCCCTCCTGTTTCCTCCCACATCTCAGAGCTGTATATGATTGGCCTTGGCTGTCTAAGACTCTGCACTGGAATAAGCAAATTGCGAAGTGAATGAATGAATGAATGAATATATGAATACAGATTATTGTCAAGTAAATATTCATAAATTAGACAGTCGTATAAATGCAGAAATAACCGATGCGGTATAAAAGCACTAGTGAGCCCATCACATTTGTGATTGTTTATTTTTTAACTACATGGTGGTAAGAGGTGTTCCCTACAATTTTCACTTTGCAAGCATTTCATCCTTGATTTAACCCACTACTACTGCTGCGCTCACTGATTCACCAAAACTTGCGTAATTATCTTACTTAGTTTTTATTATTCTATACATATTCTTAGATGTATGTGTAGCTTACATTTGTTGTAGTGCTTAATATTATAAGTGTTTTGTATCTTTATATAGAAGTTTAGTGATATTTTTGTGACCAGAAATATGCCATAGGAACTTAACTCTTGTTTACATCAGTCTATGGTAAAATTGGTTTCACTTAAAGTCGCAGTTCCCAAGAACTTGTGGACAGCATTAAATAAGGGCTTCCTGTATATTGTGGCTCTTGTTCATTTGTCTTTTTCCACCCTTGGTGCCAGTTATAACTGCTGCTGCCTTCCTGTTTGAAATGGGTTCTGTCTTCATTTTGGTAGCTAGTTAAGTGTTTTGAGGGCCAGTACAATACTGGTAAATGAAAGGACAAAATCCATTTTATTTTTATCTTCTAAAACAAAAGAACCACTTAGTATGAAAAGACTCGATTTATAAAGTTGGGATTCTCTTGAAGTTGAACTTCTATTCTTCCCCATTTGTCTTCAAATGTTTAAAATAATTTTAGGTGACAAGCTTCCATAGTTCTGCGGTATTTCTTCAAATAGTCTGAAATATGACTAGCTCTTTCTCATTTCAGTGCACATTTTAAGACTAAACCATTCTCCAATGTTTAGTGTGATCTGAAATAAGTGCAAAAGTATTGATTGTTTTTGTGGTTGACCTTACATTACAGTTTTAGATGTCTTTTTGAACATAAATTATTAGCAAAATTGTAGGCTTAAGAAAAGTGTGACTTGATGTGTAAGTTAACTTTTAGTAATTTGTTTTCTTTTACTTAATAATAGAAACCAATCAAATTACTCTTTAAAAAATATGTACATTATATGGTTTACATGAATTAACTTTTAATTAGCTAAACCTATTTATTTATTTTTTAATTTTGAAGATGTGGGGTACAATTCAGGGTCAGGTATACAGATGTTCATTATGCAGGTACCCTTGTTGATGAGGTATGCCCCCCCCAGCAGTATTCCTCTACTGCCAATTTCACCCCCATCTCCCCTGGCAGTTTCCAACTACTGCCAATCCCTTACTTACAGTATTATGATAATTGTTCAAGGTCTGCTTATGAGTGAGAACATGTGGTACTCAGTTCTTTGTTTCTGTGATAGATCACTCAGTATTAGATTATATACTCGAAGATCACTCAGTATTATATTATATATTCGAAGTCCATCCAAGTTGCTGCAGAGTTCAAAATTTTGTCCTTCTTTATGGCTTCATAATATTCCATCGTGTATATGTACCACTTTTTTTATCCAGTCCTCTTTCGATGGGCAGCATGGTTGGTTGCATTAAAGCAATTTAAATGAGACTAAATAACATACCTAGAAATACACATTTTATAAAATTTCTTCTTCTAGCTAATATTCCTGTGATTTCTGTAGGATAATTTACACGAATGTATATTTTTAGATAAAAATAACTTCAAGCCAGGCTCGGTGGCTCAGCCTGTAATCCCGCACCTTTGGGAGGCTGAGGTGAGTGGATTGCCTGAGCCCGTGGGTTTGAGACCCGCCTGGGCAGACGAGACCTCATCTCTACAATAAATCAAAAAATTA
>NW_007259689.1:1144664-1150479 GCF_000164805.1 Carlito syrichta | reverse complement strand
GACCCGCCTGGGCAGACGAGACCTCATCTCTACAATAAATCAAAAAATTAGCTGGGCGTGGTAGCACATGCCTGTAATTCCGGCTACTCGAAAGGCTGAGGCGGAAGGATCGCCGGAGCCCAGCAGGTCGAGGCTGCGGTGGCCAGGAGCGGCCACTGCACTCCAGTCTGGGTGACAGAGTGAGATTCCAACTCAAAAAAAATTAAAAATAAAAATAAATAACTTCAAATTTGGATTTCTCAAGCGTAATATTTGATTTTGAGCTTTATAATTACAAACCTCATAGTGGATTACATTTTTCATGTGGATCATTTTTAACACTTAGTACAGATAAATGAGTTTACTTTTCAGTTTTATATTTTGACTAAGTGTTAATTAAACTAGCATATAAATTGAGATTTTTAGCAAAACATGTTTTATTAAGCATTAAAAGAATTAAATATAATGCTGATGACATTTCACCATTGGAATAAAAAGACTTCCAATTATAAAAACTGTGTACAGTGTAAAATTTTTATAAATATGTATTGGTATCTGTTATATAAGTATTACCTATATGTTATAGATAGTAAATCAGCCTTTTTCATAAATGGTTTTGGGAGAGAATTAAGCCTTAACAACCCAAGGCACACGTTAGAATACGAATCACATGGAGGGCTTGGGGAAACACAAAATACTGAACTCCCCCATCCAGAATGTCTGAATCAGAGGTCTGGCATGAGGCCTGAGAATCTGCATTTCTACAAAGTTCTGAAGTGATGCTAATGCTGCTGGTCCAGGAACTGTAAGAACTGCCACCTTCAGGCACCCATAACATATCTTGGGTTAACTTTTCTTCTTTGTATCCAGACTGGTACTAGCTGTGCAGCATCCTTGTTTGAATGAGAAGACAGTCACCCACATCATTTTCTGTAGGACTTTATTTTCTCACAGAACATTGGTGGGTATAAGACACAGAAAGTGGTTGTTTCAGTTTTGGATTTCGGTCATTTTGTCTATTTGATATACGAAAAGTGCTGTTGATATATCTATAAGAAATTGTCTCTTTGTGATGTCATCATTATGCATTATGGTGTCTTTAATCAGAAAGTGCTCTGAACCCACTCATGTTCAAGTCTCATGATACCTTTATGTAATATGAAGCAAGTTGTAGCATCCTCATTTTGTAGTATGACAAAACTATTAGGAGTTATTAAAGGAGGTAATTAAAGAAATTGGGACTGACTTTCAAGTGACTTGATTTGGTAGTTCTGGTTCTTTGCTCTTTAAAGCTCACTGAGATAATAGAAAATGTTGATTTACTGATTTCTTATGTGCTTTATTTAGGCAATCCATTGTATGACAGCCTAGGTTCTTTGGGTGTGGGCACCTTATTGGGTGTGGTCTCAGCGTTCCTCATCTACACTAATACAGAAGCACTCTTAGGGCGGTCCATCCAGCCAGAGCAAGTACAGCGACTGACTGAACTCCTGGAGAACGACCCATCAGTAAGGTCAGCCTTATTCTAGTGATGCTGTTGAAGCTTACAAAAACATTAAAAAAGATATTTCCAGAGGAGGTTTTAGATTCCTAGCCTTGAAAATTTGTTAATCTGTTACTTTTCAGAATTATAATCTTGGAAGGAAGCAAGGATACATTTGGGAAACTTCTTAGAAGTTTCCTTTTGAATTTTGTATATTTAAAATAGGAACAGGAGTTTGCAAAGTCGTTGGCTGCTTAATGTTGGAAACACTTAATGTGGAACCTTTATATTTATTTGCCTAATATTTGCATTGCAGTTATAAATTGAATGTATTAAATGTTAAAAGATTTTTATTCATGGGGACATGATTACATGTTAAATATAATTTATATTTATTTTGAAAATAGACTCTGTTTCAGTTTATTAAAAAATTGTTTCCTTATATCTTTATCTTTTAAATTGTGTAAGACTCAAGAAAAGACGACTTAGGAGATAATTAACAGAAGAGAGAAAGAATTCTAGAAGTGCTTTTCAGGGAAATTCAGCAGCATTGTGGTTTCACAATGAAGTGAAATAACCAAACTTTAAAATCCTAATTTTCATTTCTTATTTTAAAAATGTGGGGTACAATTAAGGGTCAGGTATACAAATGGTCATTATGCAGGTACTCTTGTTGATGAGGTGTGCACCCTCCCCAGCATTTTCCCACTACTGTCAATCCCTTTCTTATAATATTATGATAATTGTTCAAGGTCCGCTTATGAATGAGAACATGTGATACTCAGTTATGTGTTTCTGCGATGGATAACTCAGTATTAGAGCCTCTAAGTCCATTCAAGTTGCTGTGAAGTTCGTAATTTTGTCCTTCTTTATGGCTGTGTAATATTCCATCATGTATATGTAGCACTTTTTTTTTTTTTTTTGAGTTGGAGTATCACTGTCGCCCAGACTGGAGTACAGTGGCCGCTCCCGGCCACCACAGTCTCGACCTGCTGGGCTCCGGCAATCCTTCCGCTTCAGCCTTCCAAGTAGCTGGAACTACAGGCGCACGCTACCACGCCCGACTAATTTTTTTGATTTATTGTAGAGATGAGGTCTCGCCTGCCCAGGCAGGTCTCAAACCCGCGGGCTTAGGCAATCCACTCACCTCAGCCTCCCAAAGGCGCGGGATTACAGGCTGAGCCACTGAGCCCAGCTAATGTAGCACATTTTTTTATACTATAAAAACTTCTTTCAATGGGCAGCATTATTGGCTCCATGTTTTTGCTATTATGAATAATGCTGCAGTAAACATGCGTGTGCAGATATCTTTTTCATAGAGTGATTTGAGTTCCTCCGGGTATATTCCCAGGAGGGGATTGTTTTGAGTTATTAATGATGACCATCCTGACTGGAGTTAGGTGGTATCTCAGTGTGGTTTTGATTTGTATTTCTTTGATGATTAAAGAGGCTAAGCAGTTTTTCTTATATCTGTTGGCTGCTCATATGTCTTCTTTTGAGAAGTGTCTGTTCATATCTTTTGCCCTATATGTTTAATCTTGAAAAGTAATTACTTCATTGGATCAAGATTAAAAACTGAGAGCCGAGCACGGTGATGCATGCCTGTAGTCTGAGCTGCTTGGAGTGGGACGATCACTTGAGGCCAGGATGTCGAGCCTATAGGGGCACTAGGATCGTGCCTGTGAATAACCACTGCACTCCAGCTGAACAACGTAGCAGGGCATTGCCTCTTACAAAAAGATTAGAAACTGAGTAGTCTTCACACTAGTAGTAGACTTAGTAACTTAATGTGAGATAGTCCATATTAATATCCTTTCCTTGGAATATCTTTGTCAGACTTTGGTATCAAGATAACACTGGACTCACAGAATGAGTTGGGAAGCATTCCCTCTTCTGGTTTTTGGAAGAGTTTGTGAGGAATTATTATTTATTTCTTCTTCTTGGTAGAATTCAGGAGTGAAGCTATCTGGGTGAGGGCTTTTCTGTGTGGGTAGTTTTTTGATTATTAGTTTCATCTCTTGTATGAATCTGTTCAGATTGTCTATTTCTTGAATCCATTCAGTAGTTTGTATTTTTCTAGGAATTTTTAAATTCTGAATTATCTAATTTGTTGGTATATAGCTATTTATTATATTCCTTTGTAATCCTTTTTATTTATTTAGTGTTATAGTAATGTCTCATCATTAATTTCTTATTATAGTAATTTGAGACTTCTTTCTCTTTTTGTGATCAATTATATAAAGGTTTGTCAACTTTGTTTATCTTTTTTTAGAAGCAGTTTTTGGTTTAATTGACTTTCTCTGTTGCTTTTCTGTTTTCTTTTTCATTAACTTCTGTTTTAATCTTTACTATTTTTTATTCTGCTTGCATTAGGTTTAGTTCTTTTTCCAGTGTCTTAAAGTTAAGTTTTTAATTTTATATACTTCCTTTTTTTTAAACATAGACAATCATAGCTATAGATTTTCCTTTGTATTTTGTATTTTTTCTGTCCTTTTTAGTTTTACTGAGATTTGTTTTACAGCCTACCATATGGTCTGTCTTGAACAATATGTCATGTGTACTTGAGAAGAATATATATTCTGCTTTGTTATGTGGCATGTTCTACAGATGTTTGTTAGGCTTAGTTTTATGGTGTTCAGGACTTCAGTTTCCCTGAAGATCTTCTTGCCATGTTATTCTATCCATTCTTGAAAGTAGAATATTGAAATCTCCAGTTATTATTGTTGAATTGTCTATTTCTCCTTTCATTTCTGTCGGTTTTTGCTTCATATATTTTGGAACTCTGTTTTGGTACATATGTGTTTATAACTTTGCATAGATTGTTTAATAAGTAAAATCTAAAAAAGAGCTATAAACTGAAAGACTGGCAAATCTGAAATTTTCTGGAAGAGTGTAAAACTGGATTAAATGATTGGAAAAAGTCAATATTAGTAATACAGAAAGTTCATACAACTTTTAAAATAGTGTATTAGTTTCCTATTGCTGTGTGCCAAATTAGCCCAAAACTTAGTGGTTTAAACATTTATTGAAACATCTTGCAACTTCTACGAGCCAGGAATTTGGGAACAGCTTATCTGAGTTATCTGCTTTGGGATTTCTCACAGGCTGTAATCAAGGTGTTTGCTGGTATCATAGTCATTTCCGGGGGAAGGAGCTGCTTCTAAGCTTACTCTCATAATATTTGAAGGATGTAGCTCCTTGCTACATGGCAACCCACTCAGTCAAAGGATGTAGCTGACAGGGCTAGAGAATGAGTGTGAGGAAGACAGAAGTCGCAGAATAGTCACCTGACCATGGAAAGGCCATCGCATCACTTTGCCTTAACTGGTTGTTAGAAGCAAATCACAAGGTCTAGCCCATGTTCAGGGAATGGGGATCACTGAGGGTGTGGATATAGCAGTCAGGGACAATCAAGGAACCGTTTCGGAAGCTGCCTGTCCCAAGCAGTTACCTGCCTGTAGTTGTTATGTATAAGGACATGAAAAAGCACATGAGCCTATACTCGTGTTTATTCGCTGCTACTTTAGGATTAACCAAATAATGAACTGTATCAATACTGTGTGAGAACGGAGTAGATAATGCTTTTTGAAAAAATGAATAGATATATTTCCTCTTGCCAGTCTGAACAAGTTTTATTTTAACTTGCGCATATGTAACTTTATAAATATTAAATCATTAATTCTTATTTCATCCTAGTTGATAAACATAGCTCTTTATTTATATGGATGAAGAGTCTCAGACTCTCTGTTTAGTCACTTGGTTAAAATTACTCAGAAATGAGAGCCAACTGTTTTTTTTTTTTTTGAGTTGGAGTCTCACTCTGTCGCCCAGACTGGAGTGCAGTGGCTGCTCCCGGCCACCACAGCCTCAGCCTGCTGGGCTCCGGCGATCCTTCCACCTCAGCCTTCCAAGTAGCTGGAACTACAGGCATGCGCTACCACGCCCGGCTGATTTTTGATTTATTGTAGAGATAAGGTCTCGCTGCCCAGGTGGGTCTCGAACCCGCAGGCTCAGGCAATCCACTCACCTCAGCCTCCCAAAGGCGCGGGATTACAGGCTGAGCCACCGAGCCCGGCTGAGAGCCAACTATTTTAAGAGCACTTGAAGTCTCACTTAGGCTTGTCTTTCCAGGAGATCGCTACTTCCTCAGGATTAAGGTTGTTTTCTTATTTCTAATATGCCCTGTAAAGAAAAGATGTTATGGTGATCACCATTGAAAGGCAAGAATTTCTCAGCAGTGTTCTAGGGAAGACTGATTCCTGAGGGTGAGGACTGGAGGGATGAAAGCGGTTAGTTAACCGGGCTCGGTGGCTCAGCCTGTAATCCCACGCCTTTGGGAGGCTGAGGTGAGTG
>NW_007259689.1:1132858-1144607 GCF_000164805.1 Carlito syrichta | reverse complement strand
AGCCTGCGGGTTCGAGACCCCACTGGGCAGCGAGACCTCATCTCTACAATAAATCAAAAAATCAGCCGGGTGTGGTAGTGCATGCCTGTAATTCCGGCTACTCAGAAGGCTGAGGCGGAAGGATCGCCCGAGCCCAGCAGTTCAAGGCTGCGGTGGCCGGAAGCGGCCACTACACTCCAGTCTGGGCGACAGAGTGAGACTCCGACTCAAAAAAAGAAAGAAAGAAAGAAAGAAAAGCGGTTAGTTGTGCTCGAGCACCTGCTTTCCTGAAGGGGAGGCAGAACATGAAAATGGGAAGACCGCGGGGTTGAGTTACCTTGAGCAAGTCCCATATGCACGTCTCAGACTATATTTTCACTGTAAAATAAAGATGCCAGTCTGTGTGCTTTATGAATGCCACTCATTAAATGCCTGCCTTGGGTTGGTACTGCATGAAACATTTCATATAAGTTAGCTTATTATTTCCCGTGTCAGGCCCATGTGGTAGTTGTGTTAACCTCTTTCTGATAGAGAATGTCCCAGCACTGTATGAAGACTTTAATAGAAACTAGTGAAATAAAAGTGATTTGTATACTGTAAAACACTATTTTTTTTTAAAAAAAACTTTTTATATATGGCATTTAGGAAATGTTTACATGGATATATGGGAAGAAGGCCTTAGGAGATAATATGACAGCACTTTAGAAAAAGTGATTCAGAACTAATGAATTTTTTTTTTTTTTTTTTGAGTCAGAGTCTCACTCTATTACCCAGGCTGAAGTGCAGTGGCATGCTCATGGCCACCACAGCTTCCCTGCTGGACTCAGGTGATCCTTCTGCCTCTGCCTTCCAAGTAGCTGGAACCACAAGCATGTGCCACCATGCCCGGCTAAGGGTTTTTAATTTATTATAGAGATGAGGTCTCGCCATGTTGCCCAGGCTGGTCTTGAATCCCTGAGCTCAGGTAGTCCTCTTGCCTCTGCCTCCCAAAGTGCTGGGATTATAGGTGTAAGCCACTGTGCCCAGCCAGAATTAATGAATTTTTTTTTTGAGTTGGAGTCTCACTCCATCGCCCAGGCTGGAGTGCAGTGGCACACTCACAGCCACCCCAGCGTCGACCTGCTGGGCTCTGACGATCCTTTTGCCTCAGCCTTCCAAGTAGCTGTAATTACCGGTTACTATTCCCAGCTAATTTTTGATTTATTGTAGAGACGAGGTCTTGCCAAGTTGCCTGGACTGGTCTCGAACCCATGGGTTCAGGCAATCCACTTGCCGTGGCTTACCAAAGCGCCGGGATTACAGGCTGAGCCACCAAGCCTGACCTGAATTTTTATTTATTTACTTATTTATTTATTTACTATTAATTTATTTATTTGTTATAAAGATGTGGGGTACAATTCAGGGTTAGGTATATAAACATTGATCATGCAGGTACCCTTGTTGATGAGGTATGCCCCTCCCTCCCCTAGGAGTTTCCCTCAACTGCCAGTCCTATCCCCCTCCCCTGACAGTTTTCCACTACTGCCAATCACTTTCTTATAGCATTATAATTGTTCAAGGTCACCTTATGAGTGAGAACATATGAAACTCAGTTCTTTGTTTCTGTGACAAATCACTGAGTATGATTGACTCCAAATCCATCCAAGTTGCTCCAAAGTCCATATATTTGTCCTTGTTTATGGCTGCATAATTTTCCATTGTGTATATGTACCACATTTTTTTTATCCAGTCCACCTTTGGTGGGCAACACAGTTGGTTCCATGTTTTTGCTATTGTGAATAGAGCTGGAACAAACATACGTGTGCAGGTATCTTTTTTGTAGAATAATTTGAGTTCCTCCGAGTATATTCCCAGTAGGGGAATTGCTGGGTCATATGGAAGGTCAATCTCTAGTTCTTTCAGAAATCTCCACACTGTCTTCCAAAGAGGCTGTGGCAGCTGCATTCCCACCAGCAGTGTAGAAACGTTCCTTTTTCTCCACATTCTCGCCAGCATCTGTTGTTGTTTGTTTTATTGATGATGGCCATTCTTACAGAGGTTAGGTGGTATCTCAGTGTGGTTTTGATTTGCACTTCTCTGATGATGAGTAAGGCCGAGCACTTTTTCATGTGTCTGTTGGCTGCCCGTATATCTTCTTTTGAGAAGTGTCTAGTCATGTCTTTTGCCCACTTTTTAAAGGGGCTGCTTGTTTTTTTCCTTTCGGCGCATTTGAGTTCCTTGTAGATCCTAGATGTTAGGCCTTTGTTGGATAAACAGTTGACAAATAAATTTTCCCATTCTGTGGGCTGTCTCCCTGCTCTCTTGATGGTTTCTTGTGCTTTGCAGAAGCTCGTTAATTTAATGAAGTCCAACTTGTGTATTTTATTTCTTAAGGTATTGGCCTTTAGGGTTCTGAATAGGAATTGGTTCCCAGTTCCAAATTTCATAAGGGTGTCTCCTGTGCTTTCTAAGATTCTTATTGTTTGAGGTTTTACATTCAAGTCTTTGATCAATTTAGAGTTAATTTTTGTGTATGGTGATAGGTAGGGGTCCGGTGTCAATCTTCTGCATGTGGTCAGCCAGTTTTCCCAGCACCGTTTACTGAATACGTTCTCCTCTGCCCGGTGGTTGTTGGAGGCTTTGTCAAAGATGAGTTGGTTGAGGAATTGAGGCTTTATTTCCAGAATCTCTATCCTGTTCCATTGGTCTGTATGCCTGTTCTTGTACCAATACCAGGCTGTTTTGATTACTGTAGCCTTATAGTAAAGTTTGAAGTCTGAAAGTGTGATAACTCCGGCTTTGTTTCTTTTGCTAAAGATTGTTTTTGCTATTCGTGGTCGTTTATGTTTCCATATGAATTTCTGTATTGTCATTTCTAGGTCTGAGAAGAATTATGTTGGTAGCCTAGGTCTTTCACTTCTCAGATTAGGAAGATGCCGAGGCATTTCGTTTTTTTGGTGGCTATTGTGAATGGGATTGTACTTTTTATTTGGTTCTCTGCCTGCTTGTTGTTGGTGTATAAAAATGCAACTGTCTTTTGCACATTTATTTTGTACCCTGAGACCTTCCCAAAGTCCTTTATCAGTGCAGGCAGGTTTTTGACAGATTCTCTTGGATTTTCAAGGTATAGGATCATATCATCAGCAAAGAGGGATAACTTGACTTCCTCTTTTCCTGTTTGGATACCCCTGATTTCCTTCTCTTGTCTAATTGCCTGAGCAGGACTTCGACCACAATATTGAACAAGAGGGGTGACAGTGGGCAGCCTTGTCTTGTTCCAGTTTTCAGGGGAAATGTTTCCAGCTTCTGACCATTTAGCAATATGTTAGATGTGGGTTTATCATAGATGGCACTTATTATTTTGAGGTATGTTCTTTTTTACCTAAGTGTTTGAAGATTTTTATCAAGAAGTGATGCTGGATTTTATCAAAAGCTTTTTCTGCATCTAATGAGATAATCATGTGGTTCTTGCTTTTACATCTGTTGATGTATTTAATGACATTTATGGTCTTGCGAATGTTGAAGCAGCCCTGCATCCTGCGATGAACTGATCTGAATTTTTAATACACAAGCTTTATAGCTCAGATATATACCAATTACCATAAAATAATATTTATTAAGTTTGTGCCTTTGTGTGCCATTATGCAGAAAAGCTAAATGGACAGTGAGCCTTGGAAGATGACCTGAACACTTGAAGCTCTTAGTCCACAGTCATCACTGGTGGGAAAAAATAAGAATTCTAGGCTTTGCACCATGTAAGTGTATATATGTGTGTGTATATGTTTGTGTATATAAATTTGTATGCGTTGTTGTTGATTGCAGGGCAATTCATGATGTTAAAGCCACAGATCTGGGATTGGGTAAAGTAAGATTTAAGGCAGAAGTTGATTTTGATGGACGAGTTGTTACAAGATCATATTTGGAAAAACAAGATTTTGACCAAATGCTACAAGTAAGTTTGTATATTTGTCATTTTCTTATATAGCTGAGGGCTAGAAAAATTACTTTTAAAGTAAACAAAATAATATATTTTTTACAGGTCTTAAAGTCACTTCAGCTCTCAACTACTTAGGTTTCAAAATTTGACAGTGACTGTAGAGTGGTTCAGAGGGGACAGCAAAAGAACAAACTTATTAAGTGTCAGTTCTGAGCTAGGCATTTTTGCTGTCTTACCTAGTTTACTCTCAGCATCCTGGTGAGGTAACAAAATCACACTTCCATGTTAGCGTACAGGCAGATTGAAACATGGATTAAGTGACTTGCTTGGAGTCGCAGAGCCATCTATGTGGGGTCAGATATGAGTCCAGAATCCATAATTTTCTTTTTTTTTTTTTTAAGAAGAGTTTAGAAGAGAATTTGCAGAATATAAGGAACAGCACAGAGGTTACCGCTTGCCTCTGTCAAATCTTAACATTTTACTTTACTGTGTTTACTTAAGGTCTTAAAAAAAGAAATCATTACAAAAACTGCTCAAGCCCCCATTTATCTTCTAGATCCCATTCTTCTACTTCCATCCCTAGAATTAAACATTATGCTGAATCTGGTACCTGTTATTTCCATTCAGATTTTTATACTTCTCAGCAGTTTTTAGCATAATGTATAACGTTTTGATGTTTAAAAACTGGCATAAATGCCATCCTGCTGTATCCTTGTCTCTACAGTTCGCTTAGCAGCATGTGTTTGAGATACTTCCATGTTAATTTATATATTTCTAGTCATTAACTTTCATTGTTATATTACATTCCATTTTATTAATATGCTGTAATTTATCTTGTCACCAGTTGATGGACATGTATATCGTTTCCAGTGGTAAGCTGTTAAAAACAGTGCCATAATGGCATTCTTATACATGCTTCCTTGTTCACGTATGTGAAAGTTTCTTTAAGGTAGTATATAGATAGCCAGATTTAAAATAGGTGAGCTGTTGAATGTAATCTTCAACTTGCCTAGATATTGCCAGATTGTTCTCCAAAGTGTATCGATTTAACTTCCACCATTGTGTATCAAAGTTTCTATTACTTCTATTATTTCTTACTAGAGTGTATTGGTAAGAGCTTTCAGATTTTTGCCACTATGATAGGTGTGAAATAATATGTTTTAATGTTATTTTTTGGAATAGTGAGGTTTACAAACATTGAAGTTCATTGACCATTGGGATTTCCTCTTCATTGTTCCTGGCTTTTTCATATGTTTTGAATGAATTTGTATTATTCTGACAGATTTGTGTTTTATCTTTAATATGCTAGATACTAATTCTTTGTAGTATATATGCAAGTATCTTCTACCCTTTCACTTTGTTGTTATACAGAAGATTTAATATGGTTTTTAATTATAATGTTGCATTTTCTTTTCTTCTATGCTTTGTATTCTCTTGCATGAAAAACCCTTCCATATACCATTATGGAGATTTTTTTTTTCCTTCTAAAAGTTTTATGATTTGTGTTTTACCCTCATGTCTTTAATCCATTTAGAATTTTTTGTTTAATGGTCTGAGGCAGGGATGCAATATTTCCTCTTGGCAGGAAAATAATTGCCCTGGTACCATTTGTCGAGTAGTCCACTCTTTCCCAGGAATTCTGTAGTGCTCCCCCTGGGTAGCATTGTACTCAGTGGTCTTGATCTGAATTACTTTGGAAGTAGGTAATCCATTGCCATTGGCTTAAAGTTTTAGAAATGTTTTATTTAACTTATTGGTGTTATAATATTTTTTAAAGAAATCCTCATCAGGGTACCACTGTGATTTTTTTACAAATTTACTTTCTGCTTTCATTTTCTTTATAGGAAATTCAAGAAGTAAAAACCCCTGAAGAACTTGAGACCTTCATGCTTAAACACGGAGAAAACATTATTGACACATTAGGAGCGGAAGTAGACAGACTTGAGAAGGAACTGAAAGTGAGATGTGTTCAGAAAAATAAGACCGTGATGATGGCAGCTATTTTTTTGAGCATTTACTCTACATCAGACACTAAGTGCCTCACATGCATACTCTTACCCACTCAGTAACCCTGTAATTGTGTAGGTGTTTGTAAGGAAATGATTGGGTTAGAGAAATTGGATAATTTACCTACCCAAATAGGGAAATTGAGATTTGAACCCATGTTGTTCAATTCCAAATTCTGTACTTTCAACCTCTATTTTGTGTACTGCCTGCTAAGATTCTAAAATAGTCAAAAGTTGTGCCTGTAATCCCAGCACTTAGGGAGGCCAAGGCAGGAAGATCGCTTGAAACCAGGAATTTGGGACCGGCCTGGGCAACGGAGTGAGACCCTGTCTCTATATATTAAAAATATATATTAAAAATTTATTATTTAAAAGAAGCATCTTGAAAGCTCCTATAGAAAGATAAAAGAGAAACATTAGACTCTGGTCAAAAGTTAGAAAAACTCAATGTATATCTTGCTTTTAGTCCACTTGACATTATCTTGTGTTTTTATATGTTTCTATTCAATCGGAGATTGTGGTAACTTATTGGTTATGTTGCTGAAATTTTATCTGATCAGACTACTTCTAAAAATGCTTCGGTGGGCTCAGCCTGTAATCCCAGCACTTTGGGAGGCCAAGGCGAGTAGATTGTCTGAGCCTGCGAGTTTGAGACCAGCCTCAGCAACTTGGCGAGACCTCATCTCTACAGCAAATAGAAAAAATTAGCCAGGCATGGTATCACGCTCCTGTAGTTCCAGACTTGGGAGGCCGAGGCAGAAGGATCTCCGGAGCCCAGCAGGTTGACGCTGGGGTAGCCATGAGTGTGCCACTGCACTCCAGTCTGGGCGACAGAGTGAGACTTCAACTCAAAAGAAAAAAAAAGCTTCAGTGTTCTCCAGTTGCCACTTACTGGCGTTTGAGTTCTGTTTGTAATGAGTAAAAACTTGTAAATTGATGTTTAACATACGTAGTTTGTTGAGGGCATTGCACTTTCTTCAGTTGATGTTGACCATTCTTTCATTTTGTAAAAATTGAAGGAGACCAGGCGCGGTGGCTCATGCCTATAATTCTGGCACTTTGGGAGACCAAGGTGAGAGGATTGCCTGAGGCCACTGGTTTGAGACCAGCCTGGGCAACTTGGTGAGACCTCGTCTCTATAATAAATCAAGAAAAAGTAGCCGGGCGTGATGGTGCATGCCTGTTGTTCCAGCTATTTGGAAGGCTGAGGTGCAGGTCAAGGCTGCAGTGGTTTTGAGCATGCCACTGCCCTCCATTCTGGGTGACAGAATGAGACTCCAACTCAAAAAAAAAAAAAAATTGAAGGAAAACATTTTTGTCTCCCCTTTACTAATGTTTCTTTGAAAATTCAGATATCTGATTAGATTAATAGAAATATTTTAAATAATATTTTGCTAATCTTTACAGTAATAGCTCATGAGCTTTATCTGACATAATTTTTAAAGTTTCTAGATGAGCATTTCTCAGATACTCCACTCATAAGACTATATTAATATAAATTAATTTTTATGAAAATAATCATTTTTAAAAATGAAAAAAGTAGTAAAAGGAGTGGTATTGTTTCACATTTTTGCCGAAGTCTCTTAAGTCTAGCTAATAAAAGGCAGCTAGAATCCCATGTCTGCTTTTGCATTTAATCTGTAGTGATTTGATTTTGGTAGAAGAAAACAAAGAAAAAGGTGGAGTATTCTTACAGCCTTTCGAGATAACTGTGATGGCCATAACCTGACAGCTGGAAGCCTTTTGAAGCTTCCTTGCAGTGTGGAATCTGGAACCATAGCAATGAGCATATCACATGCTATTTGTAAAGTTAGTAGGCACAGTCTGCAAGACTGCCCTTGCTTCTAATACCAATTGTGCATTCAGGGGGTTCCCAAGGCTGCCCTCCAATTTGATAGTTCACTAGGACTCTGAAGACTCACTGAATGATGCTATGCTCATGGTATGGTTTATTACAGGGAAAGGATACAGCTTAAAATCAGACAAGGGGAGAAGTCCCTAGGGCAGAGTGGAGGAAATTTCCAGACATGGAGCTTCAGTTTTCTTCTCCCTGCAGAGCGGTGGACGGTGTTACTTTCCTGGAAGTGAAGTGTGGCAGTAGCACTGAGTGTTGCCAGCCAGGGAGGCTCATCTGAGACTTGATGTCCAGAGATTGGATTGGGCTCCATGGTTTACTGCCTGAGTGACTGACCTTTGTCTCTCGCCTCCAAGAGGTAGAGCAGCTACTGTGAAGCTAAATGTAATCCACAATTCAGGCTTAGGTAATAGACCATGATTAATCCAAGTCAAAAGAGAATTCATCACAGCTGAGGTGCTAAGCCAGAAGGGAAAGCATAAGTAATTTATATTTCTTCGTCATGAAAGTAAGCTGATTTTCTTTGGAAAGTGACAACTTTCTACACTGGCATATTCCCTCAGTTTTGCTATCTCATGGTTGCCTTCCAAGTTTAAATTTTAATTATTAATGAATTGCTTTGGTAGAAGGTCATATTCCTTAGTGTAATTCTGTACCAAGTAGAGCCTAGCCATCTCTGCTGAGTAATGCCACTGAGTGCTAGAAAAGGTGATATTGGCCAGTTGCAGTGGTTCAAGCTTGTAATCCCAGCACTCTGGGAGGCCAAGGTGAGTGGATTGCCTGAGCCTGCGGGTTCAAGGCCAGCCTCATCTCTACAATAAAATCAAAAAATTAACTGGGTGTGATAGCGTACCTGTAGTTCTGGCTACTTGGAAGGCTGAGGTGGAAGGATCACTGATGCCCAGCAGGTAGATGCTGGGGTGACCATGAGCATGCCATGGCTCTCCAGCCTGGGTGACAGAGTGAGACTCCCTCTCAAAAATAAAAGGTGATATTTTTGGCTTAAAATTTAGAGCTTACATAGTTCCAGATGCGGAGCTTCAGTTGTCAAAAATAGTAAAGACTAATTCATAAATTTTGATACTATAAAATGGGAATTCCAAAATTATAAAATAAATCTTGTTATTTTTAAGTTCTTTGAGCTGTTAATTTTTTTGTCCTATCTCTATATTTCACAATGTGAATAAACCCTCCTCCTGTCCCTCCATGTTTTTTTATGTTTGGAATGAAATACTTTTAGTGGAATTAATTCACTGAGAAACTGTTAGCACAGGCGCAGCTTCTGTGTAGTCGCGTTTCCGTGTAGTCGTGCTCCCTTGCAAAGTCAATTACATCATTTGGTTTTTCTCTCCGTATGAGTGCTGGAATAAAATCTGTCTGTGGTATGTAAGCAGTCTAACTGGCATTGAGCAGTGCATGGGAAATAGTAGATTTTAAAGTATGTGTTGAATACATGAATGAAGACTATAAGTTGAACATCAGTTATTGACTTTCGGTTTTGTTTAGCACATATCAGTTTCTAGTTTGCACATGGTATTTTTTCAGATAGTAAACATTGACTTTTAAGGACATTCATCCTATTTATTCATTTATTTCTTCATTCAGCAAATATATATGTGTGTCTTCTGTGTATTGTGTACATATGTTTTACAAATTTGATCAGTTTTCTCTGAAAACTTGTTTTTTTTTTTAAGTTGGAGTCTCACTGTGTCACCCAGACTGGGAGTGCAGTGGCCGCTCCCGGCCACCGCAGCCTCGATCTGCTGGGCTCCAGCGATCCTTTCGCCTCAGCCTTCCAAGTAGCTGGAATTACAGGCATGCACTACCATGCCTGGCTAATTTTTGATTTATTGTAGAGATGAGGTCTCACCAAGTTGCCCAGGTGGGTCTCGAACCCACGGGCTCAGTCAATCCACTCACCTCAGCCTCCCAAAGGCACGGGATTATAGGCTGAGCCACCGAGCCCAGCTGAAAAATTGTTTTAAGAAAGCAAATAAATTCACTTTTTTGAGATAAGGTTTTTATTAGTCACATGTGCTACATAGATAGAAAAATGTGAAACTTTTCATGAACGGCTGGATTTTTCAAGTCACATCAGGATAGATAAGGATTGACTGGAGTAGGAAAATAAAATGGTTTCACTTCTGTTTGGAGAATTTTTTTTTATTCCACATTGAATTTAGGGAGTTCTAGAGTCAGGGAATTGTTTCAAATAAAGAAAAAGTTGAGAACAAAAGCATGCCCTCCGTGGCTGGGGTCCCTGGCCATTGTCACATCAGTGTCCAAGAGGAGAGCACCCTCCGCACATTTGGGCAACACTGGTCCCAAGAAAAGTCCTGTGTACCCAGACAGACATTGGCTGGAGCAGAGCTGTGGTACCAGCAGTTCCTGGTCCTGGGATGTTACCTTTTCAGCAGAATGATTAACCCTGCCTGGCTGCCAGAGTCACTCACAGGAGCGTTTCTCCCTTGTTGATTTGTTTTTTCATTTTTTTTCAAATAATACACAAAGTTTATGCAATCAAACAGCTGAAAAGATAATAGAAATCAGTATCACCTGCCTCACCCTCCTCATTGCTTAAGTTTACTTCTCAAAACCATTTTTAATACTCTCATATTTACATCGTATTTCAACATTGAAGTCTTACACTCTTCCCCTTGATTCCACATTATTTATTTCCTCTTTGTTAAGTGTAGAGTTAGTTTTTTGATACACACCTTTCTGTCTTCTATTCTCCCAATATTATATTACCTTTTATTAGATTTGTAATTCCCCTCCAGCTGACTGCAGTGTCTTTCCTTTGGGTACTCATAAGAGAGAGCACCCAGGACCTCTAGAACAGAGAGTTGCGATGGCCCCGCGTGAATGAGTCACCTTGCCACCAGCCATGAGTCCACGGGAGGCAGATATGTTTGCTTCCCTCTCATTGTCGGAGACTTCGGTGCCTGGCAAAGAACAGATGTGTAAGCCCAGACAGTGTTTGTTGTCTTGAATTGAAGTCCTTTAAGCTGGCAGCCTGGTTTCTGCCTGTCTTTCCGGCTTCATTTCTAACCCTGCCCTTGTCCCAACGTCTGCTCACTGCCATAGTGCCAGTGCACACGCTCCAGACTCTGCCCTCACGCATGCTGTTTCTTCTGTCTAGACACTCTTCATTATCTATCTGGAAGACTCACCATGCTCCATCCTAGCTTAGATATGTCACCCATGAGGTCTTTCTGGCTCTCCCATGTTTGTTCCCAGTGTTAAATGTTTGTTAGGGGCCTGGAGTCTGGAGTCAGGCCTGCAATCTGTCAGTGGCTTTGGACAGGCTAGTCAATCTTTCCATACTTCAGTTTTCCCATATGTAAATTGGATATACTAATTAGGTTATCATGAGGATTTTATTTTATTTATTTAATTTTTTTGAGTTGGAGTCTCACTCTTGCCCAGGCTCCAGCAATCCTTCCGCCTCAGCCTTCCAAGTAGCCGGAACTACAGGCACACACTACCATGCCCAGCTAATGTTTTTATTTATTGTAGAGATGTGGTCTTGCCAAGTTGCTCAGGCTGGTCTTGAACCTGCGGGCCTAAGCAGTCCACTTGCCTCAGCCTCCCAAAGTGCTGAGATTACAGGCTGAGCCACTGAGTCTGGCCTATTATGAGGATTTTCAAATACGTACTTGCATACCTGTACGTTAAGCCCCTAGTTCAGTACTTGACACATTAGTTAGAACTCCATGAATGCTAACTGTTCTTACTGTTAGCTCTCGTACTTTTCACTTGTAGATGGTTATTGCTGTCCTTATCTTCGATAAAAACTGAGTCCCTCTGGGTCGGAGTGGTCTTAAGCAACCCCAGCTCTGCTCTCTAGCACAGTGCCTGACCCGAGACTATATGGATTGGTGCTAAGTATATAGAACAAATGGGTACCAGTTTACTCTTTCAGATTATCATTATTAGCCGGACTCGGTGGCTCAGCCTGTAATCCCGCGCCTTTGGGAGGCTGAGGTGAGT
>NW_007259689.1:1118845-1132704 GCF_000164805.1 Carlito syrichta | reverse complement strand
GGAAGGCTGAGGCGGAAGGATCTCCGGAGCCCAGCAGGTCGAGGCTGCGGTGGCCGGGAGTGGCCACTGCACTCCAGTCTGGGCAACAGAGTGAGACTACAACTCACAAAAAACCCAAAAAACAAAAAAAACATTATCATTAATGGGAATGATTTTCTTTTCACCACCACCAAAAAAAAAAAGCATATCTCCAGTGCTTTGCAGTGTTTGGCATATGCCAGACACTTGGTGCATTTTTGTTTTAAGGAACACATGAACACGCTTAGGGACATGAGACTACTTGCTACAGTAGTCTACAGTGGGCCTCTTTACCTGTTGATCTTTTTTTTTTTTTCCTTAGGCAAGCATTTCTCTTGCTAATAGGCTGTAGTGAACTAGTTTACCAAATGTTTTCAGTGGCTCTACTGATCAAAAGGGATAAAAAGAGACAGAAGATTTTTATTTTGCTATAAATAATGTGGTGATGGTTTTTCTTTCCAGAAACGCAATCCTGAAGTTCGCCATGTAGATTTGGAGATACTGTAAGTTTGATGGAATGAATTGCTGTGGTGCGACCTCAGAAACAAGTTCACTAAGCCACTCTGCAAAGCCTGTGTCCTCCTCTCCCGCACTGAAGGAATCCGTGCCATTCAGAAGCTATTTTTTTTAAGATGGAGGAAATACTTTACTTAAAGAGCAGTTCAGCAGGTCAACAACTCAGACTGCTTCTTACGTCTAAGAGACACATTACAAGTTGGATCCTTCTGAAAATCACGTTTTTATGCTTCCATGGGGAACAGTCTGGTGATCTAAATTGTTCGTGATTTCTCATTTTCAGCCTGTCAGTATGTATTGTACCTTGCAATCATGTTTCCCTGCTTCACATTGGTAAAAACAAGTGGCATTCATAAGATTATGATTTTTAATTTTGTTGCCACTGAAGACTTCACTCCATCAAAATCTGCCAATCTTGAATATTCTGGCTAAATCTTGGTATGTGGTTTTTAAGCAGTCACTCCATTTCAGGGTCTGTCTTTCCTTATAGAATGTGGAAATTCTGTATACCTTTTGATTCTGACCTGAGTGCTAAGGGGAGCACTCTCCTAACGTAGTTATCCACAAATGTTCATTCCAGAAATACTTAGTTCCTAAATTGAATCAAGACATTTCAGTACACTTTTTTAGGTCATAGTAGTCGTCATTTTCTAAAATTTCTTTTTTCTCTTTTTTTTTTTCTTTGGTTTAATGTTTCTAATGTTAGGAGATATAATACTAGAGTTTTCCATGGGCCAGTGTGATACTTTTTTTTTTAAACTAGCTTCAATGCCATACTGTTTATTTACTGGGTGATAATACATTTATAAGCATTTTAACATTCTGTAAAATGGACTAGAAATATTTATAATTTTACAGCATTTTATTTTAATTTATTTAAAAGGAGGCACTACTTATGTAAATCTGGTATATTTCTTGCTTTGAGAGAAAGTGAATCTCTTACACTGAAACTTGTGGTCACAATTCTGTATAATATAGTCTGTAGTGTGTCTGTGAGTTTCTTGCAGTTACAAATGGGCATTTAGTATAACATATTGTGTAAGTAAAAAGCTTTCTAACAATCCTAAGTCAGATCAAGGCGAAAACCATACAATTCAGTAGTTGAAAATTGAGTGAAAAACTACAACTGTTTCCGTCACAGCAACTCATCTGCATTTTAAGACTTTCGGGCATCACCTGTGTGAGTGGTGCCGAAGTCTCTGCTGGGTGAGTGCAGGTTCAGTGTCACCCCCTGTGGGGTCAGTCTCTTAAAACTTATGAAACGGAAACTTATGGATTAGAGCAAAGTATCATGCTGGAAACGAAAAATAAATCTGTGATTAAAGGGTTTGTAATGCTCATTTTTAATCTAGAAATGTCATTTACTGGAAAATTTTGAGAATTTACGTTGGTGCACCTTTTTTTACCACTACAGAACATTTTGCATGCTGTGCATTTCAAGTAAAATAACATTCCATTTTTATTTTTTAAGTTAGAAAATTGTTTTATGTGTCTATAATTTGATTCTGTTATTACATTTTCAAATTCCTTACTCCTACTTAAAACAAAAAAACTTTGTTTTTTACCCATTATGATTCACTCTGTATTTTCTATCTTCCTCCTCCCTCCCTTGTCCCACCTGCCATTTGTTAGTTCATGTTGTTGCCATGTGGAAAAGTACCAAATATTGTTTTCTCCTAGTAAAATTATACCGAAAAATCTCACATATCTAGACAAGAATAATTAGCTCACCTTTTTTTTTTTGAGTTGGAGTCTCACTCCATATCCCAGGTTGGAGTGCAGTGACATGCTCACATCCACCTCAGTGTTGACCTCCTGGGTTCAGGCGATCCTTCCATCTCAGTCTTCCAAGTATCTGGAACTATTGTCATGTGCTACCACACCTGGCTAATTTTCTGATTTATTCTAGAGACAAGGTCTCACCATGTTGCCCAGGCTGGTCTTGAACCTGTGGGCTTAATCCTTTCACCTAGGCCTCCCACAGTGCTGGGATTACAGGCTTGAGCCACCGCGCCTGACTTTAATTCACTTTTTAAAAAGACCCTTGAAATTGATGTACACAAGTTATTCCACATGGAAAATTTCTTTAGGTTTCCCTACAAAGGTCAATTTCTGATATTTGAGTTTTCTAATCTGATTTGGTTGCGTCCATACCATTCTTTAATAATATTTGAAGGCTTATGTTGCTGTCTTTCTAGTTCTGTTCTGCACTGATATTTTAAAGTTTGTTAACATAAAGTTTGACATAAAAGATTGCAGCATATCTAGAATTTGAGTATTTCTGTTGAATCAGGAAATGCATCATTTTCTTTTTTTCTCTTTTAAGAATCAAATTTGAATTTTAAAATCAGGGAATCAAATTTGAATTTTAAAATCAGGGAATCACCCAAGATAACAAAATGTCATAGGACTCAAGTTTTTGGTATATGACTTTTAGTGTTACCTTAATTATCTCATAATTTAGATAATGCTTTTTGCTAAAATTACACCATTGAAAGAATGACTTAGGTTTTTAAATCCTATAACTTTTTGAGGAAGAATTCTGGAAACTACAGAAAATCGCACAGGCATTTGGAATTTATATTATCTTCCTAGATTGCATTTGTCAAGTGCTGGCAGCATTTCTTTTAAACGTGATGACCTCCAATTTGCCAAACTGTCAGAAGTCAGTGAGGCAAGGAATTGATGGTAAAATGTTGATTCAAAGATTGTCTCCCCTAAATCCCTCATACTCGTCTCTGAAATGGAACTTTGGAAGGTGTTTATGTAGAAGATTGGTCTGACGGTCTTCGTATTTGCATTTAAGTTTACTTGCACCCCTAGACTTCATTTTACGGAAGAGAATTTTATTTCTATGCCATTGTATTTCATATGTCTGGTTTCGCTGGCAGGTTAAGATGGGCCTGGTCCCTCAGGCTGCTTTTTCCCTTAATAAATGTTATATGTAAATAAGAGCAACTTACTTATTAGTTTGGGTTGTTTTCCCCTGATCAATCAATCTTTGTTGAACTTAAATTCTTTTTTAAGTTCTTTTTTCAGTGCTAAGAACTGAACTATATCATCTGGTACATTTTACCCTAAAAATTATGCCTTTTTTTTTTTTAAGACAGAATTCGTTATTCAGTGTGCTGATTAGCTTGTAAAGTTTATTTTTGGTTTTACAAAACCAAACGATAATAATTCTTATTCATTTTATAATCAGTTTTCAGTATAAAGGGAACTATTATTAATATACTGTTAGGATATCGTATAAAACACAAATCCAAAAAGTTAAATCCCTCGGTGTCAGATATTATCAGTTCATTTTGACCAAACTAGATTACTTAAACATTTTGAAACGTGTCTATGGAGCTTATTTAGAGAAAAAATACAAAACATTGAAAAACCAAAACCGACACCCCAAGACCAGCCTGCATTGTGACCCAAGTTGAACCCTGTACAAATCCTGTAGGAGGCCAGGCTTGGTGGCTCAGCCTGTAATCCCGCGCTTTGGGAGACCAAGGTGAGTGAATTGCCTGAGCTCGTGGATTCGAGACCCACCTGGGAAACTTGGTGAGACCTCATCTCTACAATAAATCAAAAAAAAAAAAAATTTAGCTGGGCGTGGTAGCATGTGCCTGTATTTCCAGCTACTTGGAAGGCTGAGGCAGAAGGATCACCGGAACTCAGCAGGTAGAGGTTGCGGTGGCTGGGAGCATGCCACTGCACTCCAGTCTGGGAGACAGAGTGAGACCAACTCAAAAAAATAAAAATAAAAATAAATTAAAAATCCTGTAGGAATTCTAATTTTATTTTCTTTTTCATGAGAAGCTACAGCAATGTAATTTGGCATCTTGAGAGGGTATAGTTCCCTCCCCAAATTCAAGGCCTATTGAAAATAAAAGCACTACATTTTTAATTTGCACAGAAAAAGACAGAATTGTGTGTTTCTAAGGGGTTAAAATAAACACCTTTGGGGTTAAAAATATACCTGTTTATATTATAATAGCTATCAACAGAATAATTTGAGCTCTTTATGCCAGGTACTGTTTTACATGTATTAACACAATCCTCAAAAAGAGCGCATGATTTACAGTATTTTACTCACGCTTTTCCAGATAAGGAAACTGAGATACAGTAGTGTAATGTATCTGAGGCCACTCAGTTGCTGAGGGACAGAGGCAAGATTTGAACTCTCAAGGCATTCTTCTAAGCAGAAGAGCCCAAGAGAACTAATGTAAGGACAGTAGAAATGAAATTTTTATGTTATTATAAAGTAGGCAAATTAATATTCAGTGGTCAGACAGCTGGATCTGGCTCAGACTGGGGCGGCTGAGGGGTGGATATCAGATGGCTGGGTGTAGGGGGGAGTAGAACGTTAGGGTTTTCTGGCAGCTGAGGCATTGTCGCTTAGGGTAATTTTTTTTTAATTTTTTTTTATGAGATTTGTTTTTAAGCCTTACTTACAGACCACCTTAGAGCCATACCCAGAAGAGAATATTGAGTTCAACTGTCAGTCATTGATTTGAACCATGTAGGAAAGAAACTTAGGGCAAAGCGTGGAAGTTAGCTTTCATCAACAGTTTTAAAAATTTAGTGGTCCTTTGGTATCTGTGGGGAATTGGTTCTGGGATTCCCCTCAGATAACAAAATCCAAGGACACTCAAGTCTCCTATGTAAAATGGTATATTGCTTTAAATCATCTCTATATTACTTGCTTTAAATCATCTCTATATTACTTACAATACCTAACCCAATCTAAATGCTATGTATGTATTGTTATATGTATTGTTAGGGAATTATGACAAGGAAAAAAGTCTGTACATGTTTGATACAGACACATTTTTTTTTTGTTTTTGAGTTGGTGTCTCACTCTGTCACCCAGGCTGGAGGGCAGTGGCAAGCTCACGGCCATTCCAGCGGCGACCTGCTAAGCTCAGGCGATCCTTCTGCCTCAGCCCTCCAAGTAGCTGGAACTACAGGTGCACCCCTGGCTAAATTTTTGATTTATTGTAGAGAGGAGGTCTTGCCAAGTTGCCCAGGCTGCTTTTGAACCCGTGGGCTCAGGCAATCCCCTCATCTCAGACTCCCAAAGTGCCGAGATTACCGGTTTAAGCCATCGCACTTGGCCTGACACTTTTTTTTTTTAGTTGGAGTTTCACTCTCGCCCATGCTGGAGCACAGTGGCACACTCACGGTCACCCCAGCGTCGACCTGCTAGACTCCGGCGATCCTTCCGCCTCCACCTTCCAAGTAGCTGGAACTACATGTGTGCGCTACCATGCCCAGCTAATTTTTTATTTATTGTAGAGATGAGGTCTTGCCAAGTTGCCCAGGCTGGTCTCGAACCTGTGAGCTCAGGCAATTCACTCGCCTTGGCCTCCCAAAATAGTGTGATTACAGGCTGAGTCACCAAGCCCGGTCCTGACATCATTTTTTATTGAGTATTTTTGACCCGAGTTTGGCTGATTCCACAGATATGGAAAGCCGACTGTATTTTAAAATTGTATTTATTCAGACATCCACATGATTCAACATTAAGAATGGTCAAATAGGCCAGGCTCGGTGGCTCAGCCTGTAATCCCAGCACTTTGGGAGGCCGAGGCTAGTGGATTGCCTGAGCCCGCGGGTTCAAGACCCACCCGGGCAAGTTGGCAAGACCTTGTCTCTACAATAAATAAAAAATCAGCTGGGCGGGGTAGCACACGTCTGTAGTTCCAGCTACTTGGAAGGCTGCGGTGGAAGGATCACTGGAGCCCAGCAGGTTGAGGCTGCAGTGGCCGGGTACGGCCACTGGACTTCAGTCTGGGTGACAGAGTGAGACTCCAACTCAAAAAAAAAAAAAAAAGAACGGTCAAACAGATTCATAGAGAACATTCTCTCAATCCTTATCTCAGCTTCCATCTTTTCCCAGAGGCAGCTATTACAGTTATGATGTGTCATTATGACACCCGATGTGTGTATTTACACACACGCACAAGTTTATTTTATATACTTTCTGGTCTACAAAGGTGGTAAAATACTGTATACATTAATGAACCTTCCTGTAATTTAAAAAGTACACAGCCAATTTCCAGAGCTTCCTGAAAGTTTCCTGAAAATTGCCATGTCAAAAGGGTTATAACACATGATCATGTTGTGCTTTTCTGTGTGGTGACCACTAGCGGCATGGGGCTATTTACGTTTTATTACATTAAATAAAATAAAAAATTCAGTTCCTCAGTGGCATTAGCCACTCTTGCAAGTGCTCAGTGGCCACTTGTGGCAGTAACTATCATGCAGAACAATGCAGATCTAGAACATTCTCATTATCACGATTGTTTTGGGCAGCCCTAATGTGGTGGGTTAAGGTAATCCTAGCTGGGCATGGTGGCTCATGCCTAATCCTGGCACTTTGAGAGGCAGAGGCAAGAGGGTTGCCTGAGCCCAGGGCTTCGAAGCCTGGGCAACTTGGTGAGACCTAGTCTCTACAATAAATTTAAAAATTAGCCAGGCATGATGGCGTGCACCAGTGACTCCAGCTACTTGGAAGTCTGAGGCGGAAGGATCACCTGAGCCCAGCAGGTTGACAGGTTGAGGCTGCAGTAGCCATGATCGTGCCACTGCACTCCAGCCTGGGCAACAGAGTGAAACTCTAACTCAAAAGGACCCCCACAGGTTTAAGGAATTGGGTGATAGATGATCTAACATCAATACTGTTCAAAGTTCCAAAGAATGACTCAAATGGATCGTTTCCTTGCAATACCTTCTGTGTGGTTGACAACCCCTGTGAAGCTGTCCTGAGTACCTACTGGATGTCAGCTATGATGTACTGGATGCCAGTGAGACCCTCCCGGAAGAAGGAAGGCGATGGCAGTTTTGTCAGCCAAGTAGGCTGAGTCATCCTGATGGTCAAGGCGATGGATGTCCCATTCTATCATCCCCCCATCCAAAAACCAGGATGGAAGAGTTACCTAAGGCTGGAGCCTCTTGGCCTTGAGGTCGCCAAGGCCTGAATTAGAGCCAAGCAATTGTTAACCCATGATGAGCCAGTGGTGGGCAGGCAGCTGCAAGCACGGGAGACGTTAGGTCCTCATCTGAGTCCACTTAGTGACAGGTGTCCCGAGCAATGCCTAGAGCTTGCTTTTCCAGGCTCGCCTAAGCTTCCTCACTAAGTTTGATAGTATTTAAAATCTTTACAGGATTCTTGGATGTTTATAAATAGGCTGTTATTTTTCTCAGTAAAACAGACTAAAACAATGCCCCCCCCCCAAAAAAAAAAAAACAAAGCCACTGGGCGCAGTGTCTCACACCTGTAATCCCAGCATTTTGGGAGGCGAGGCAAGAGGATTGTCTGAGCCCCGGGGTTTCAGACCAGCCTGGGCAACTTGGCAAGACCTCCTCTCTAAAAGAAGCCAAAAAATTAGCTGGGCGTGGTGGCACATGCCTGAGGCTGAGGCGGAAGCATGGCCCGAGCCCACCAGGTTTAGGCAGTGGTAGCCATGAGTGTGCCACTGCACTCCAGCCTGGGTGACAGAGTGAGACCCGCTGACTCAGAAAAAAACAAGCCTAAAGCCAAAATCCCTTGGTCTCAAACTCCTGGGCTCAAGCTATCCTGTCTCAGCCTCCCAAAGTGCTGGGATTACAGGTGTGAGGCACTGCACCTGGGTTCTTTCTGGGTTCTTCGCTTACCTCCCTGGCCACTCCTTTTAAGTATCTTGCAGGTGCCTCCTCATTTCCATCACCTCCAAACACTGCAGCGTCCCAGGGGTCGATATTCACTCACTGAGTGATTCATGACTTGAAAACCATCCTTCACCGAAACCTCCACTCTACCTTGAGTCCCAGATGCCTGTCCAGTTCCTCCCTTGACTCCTTGAGTGGTGGGAGGTGACGAGTCTGTTCCTGCTCATCACTGTCCTCAAGCACATTCTGCGTGCCCACTGTCATTGTCATGGCTGACTGTGAACACGGTCCATGGAGGGTTGAGAGCACCACATGATTTTGCCACGGCTGTCTTCCCTCTTTTGTAAGAAGGGCACGGTCCAGATGGGCTGTGCTTTCAGCCTTGGTCCCCGAAAGAAAAAGACCCACGAGACAGACCACCAGCCCGTAGCCAGGGCAACCTGGGCATCGTGAGATCTGGAGGCGACGAAGAGTCCACATAGCCAGAACTCCCGGCCTCCTAATTGCCCTTCCTGAAACCTCCCCCCGTGGCCTCCCCGGCAAACAGCCTCCCAATCCTTCCAGTCGCCCCAAACCTTCCGGGCTCATGCTTGGCTTCTGTTTCTCATGCTAAGGGCGTTCAACACCTTGGCAACATCCACAGACTTCACCCCAAAATAGGTTCAGAATCTGTTTTTCATGGTCTCTGTTAATGTCAGCCGTCATCATTTCTTGCCTGGAATATTGAAATTGCCTCTTAACTGGTTCCCCCCCAGTCCTAGCCCACAAACTGGATTTTCAGCACCACAGCTTGTGACCTTTTGAAAGTGAGGGGGACCTCCTAAAATTGAATTTATTAATAAACAATTGTATACTTATTCTTCCATGTTTAAACTTCAGTCATCTTCAAAGTACTCTCCACTTGACACAATGTACCTATCGAGATGCCCCGTTTTTGAACTCATCCATTTTGATGCCTTTATAGTGCTGCTGCCATTTTTTTGTTTCACCTCTTCCACATCGGCAACACGTTTTCCTCACCGGAGAAACAGAAGTTGCTCAGGGCGAAATCAGGTGAACAGGGAGGGTGGGGCACGGGGGTCATGACGTTTTGGGTCCAAAACTGCTGAATAATCAATGCGATGTGAACAGGTGTGCTCATAAATCACCCATCATGAAATGGCAAAGGCATTCAAAGAATCTCCAAAAAAAAAAAATTAACTGAAGTCAAACGCAGCTTCTCACAACAGCAATAGCTGATCCACTGATGCTGACAGGTTCCTGGAACACTTACCTAGCAGGGGAAGCCTGTACTATAAGGGGCCTGCCCTCTAAAAGACAATTCCAGGGTTATTTGGGTCCCCCTCATATGTCCAATCACGTCATTTCCCTTCTCAAAGATCTGTGACTTCTTATCTCACACAGAATAACACACAAAGTACTGGTGACTCTGCCTTTCTTTCTTTTCTTTTTTTTTTTTTTTGAGTGGGAGTCTCACTCTGTCGCCCAGACTGGAGTACAGTGGCCACTCCCGGCCACCGCAGCCTCAACCTGCTGGGCTCCGGCGATCCTTCCGCCTCAGCCTTCTGAGTAGCCGGGATTACAGGTATGTGCTACCACGCCCGGCTGATTTTTTTGATTTATTGTAGAGACAAGGTCTCACCATGTTGCCCGGGCAGGTCTTGAACCCATGGGCTTGGGCAATCCTCTCACCTCAGCCTCCCAAAGTGCTGGGATTATAGGCTTAAGCCACCGCTCCCAGCCCCGGCAAGCCTTTCAAGGTCCACCGTGCTGCTGGGTCTCCTTGGTGTCTCCCTGACTCTACTTTCTATTGTTTCCGTCCTCACTGTTCAGACAGACTGGCCTTCTTTCTGCTTTTTATCCGCCCAGCACACATTCTCAACCCAGTGCCTTTGCACTGCCAGAAATACTCTTCCCTTAGAAACCTGCACTGCACCCGTCTCCAAATATCTGCTCAGATGTACCCTCGTCTGTGGAGTCTTTCCTCCTCGCCTTGTATGAAACAGCAAACCCTCCCACCCCTCCACCCCGACCCTCTGCCCCTGCTTCATTTCCGGCCATCATACTCGCTACCTGGCGTGCTACAGTCTTGCTCTTCTTTGCTTTCAGAACGTAAGCTTCCTAAGAGCTGGCTCTCCAGAAACTAGAAGGACACATGGCACATAACAGGTCCTCAGTAAACACCCGCAGCACAAGTGAATGGATGTTCCATGTATGATGATGTATGTATGATCATGTATGATGATCAAGAGGTTTTAAAGACAAAAACAGATGCAGACTTCATGTAGGTAGTTGAAAGGAAGGGGCCCATATAAATGATTACAATACAGTGTTTTGTTTTGAAGAGACCCTGTCTCACTTGTCTCCCAAGCTGGAGTGCAGTGGTTCAATCATAGCACACAGCAGCCTCAACCTCCTAGGCTCAAGCAATCCTTCCACCCCAGCCTCCCAAGTAGCTAGGATCACAGGTGTGCACCACCATGTCCAGCTAACTTTTTTATGAACATTTTTTTGTAGCAATAAGGTCTCACTAAGTTGCTCAGACTGGTCTTGAACTCCTGGCCTCAAGCAATTCTCCTGCCTCAGCTTCCCAAAGTGCTGGGGATTGCAGGTGTGAGACACCATGCCTGACCACAATACACTCTCATAATGTAATTACCAAATTAGCATTTGGGTGGATTAATATTAATTTTCACAGCTGGGCTTGGTGGCTCAGCCTGTAATCCCACACTTTGGGAGGCTGAGGTGAGTGGATTGCCTGAGCCCGCGGGTTCAAGACCCGCCTGGGCAACTTGGCGAGACCTCATCTCTACAATAAATCAAAAATTAGCCGGGCGTGGTAGCGCACACCTGTAGTTCCAACTACTTGGAAGGCTGAGGCGGAAGGATCGCTGGAGCCCAGCGGGTCGAGGCCACGGTGGCTGGGAGCGGCCACTGCACTCCAGTCTGGGCGACAGAGTGAGACTCCAACTCAAAAAATATATATATATTAATTTTCACATGACAAACTCGGGCTTGTGAGTTAAGTACTCTGATGTGCTACTGGTGGGAGCATGAATAAGGACCATCTATCTGGAAGATACTTTTTGCAGGAGATATCAAGAGTCTGGAACAGCCATATCCTCTGACCTAGTTAGTCCTCTAGGAGTAAGCTTCAGTATGATAGAGTTGCTTCAGTATCAAAAAGTTAGAAAACATTTAGGAGAATTGGTAAATAAATTACGCCATATTTGTAAGGCCGGACATGACACGTCTTTAGAAGCGTTCTTGTGCAGAATATTGAATATGGCAAAATACTTACGATAGAGAAAAATGTAAGAATAAACACCCTGGCTGGGCTCTGTGGCTCAGCCTGTAATCCCAGCACCTTGGGAAGCCGAGGCGAGTGGATTGCCTGAGCCCATGGGTTCAAGACCAGCCCGGGCAACTTGGTGAGACCTCATCTCTGCAATACATCAAAAACAATTAGCTGGGTGTGGTAGTGTGCACCTGTAGTTCCTGCTACTTGAAAGGCTGAGGCGGAAGGATCACCAGAGCCCAGCAGGTTACGTTGGGGTGGCCGGGAGCGTGCCACTGCACTCCAGCCTGGGCAATGGAGTGAGACTCCAACTCAAAAAATAAATAAATAAATAAACACCCACCAGTTCAAACTATAACTGCTAAGGTTTGGGATTGGGGTGGGATATTCAAAAAATATTTTAATGAACAGATATCAAAATTTTTAATTTTAAAAGGTGCTTAAGACTCATTTTTTAGTGGAGACAACAGGATATATGAATATATTCAGAATAATCCCAATTTTATGTACATAGAAAAAGGGTTGAAATAAAACACTGATATTAATGTTCGTACATGGGTAATGTTTCTTTTCTTCTTCTTTTTTTATTTACAGATTTCCTATAAGGAGCTTGTCTTTTATAATAAAAAGTTCATTAAAAAAGACAAATAGTTAAGCCCTGCATAGTAGCTCATGCCTGTAATCTCAGCACTTTGAGAGGCTGAGACTAGAGGATTTCCTGAGCTCGGGAGTTTGAGATGAGGCTGGGCAACATGGCAAGACCTTGTCTCTACAATAAATTATTAGCCCAGCGTGGTGGCACATGCCATAGTTCCAGCGACTCGGAGGGCTGAGGCTTAGGATCTCCCAAGCCCAGCAGGCCAAGGCTGCGGTGGCCATGAGTGTGCCACTGCACTCCAGTCTGGGCAACAGAGTAAGACTCTGACTAAAAAAAAAACAAAACACAAACAAAAAAACAATTATTCAATTGTGAAATAATAACTGAAGACATTGGAGTGTCATCAAACTAAGGTGTGAGAATCCTTGACTTAGAATCTTAATTTGAAGACCTCCAGTCTGGGCGAAGGGGTGAGAACTAAAAGTTGCAAAGGGAAAAGACTGAGGATGAATACATTCTAAAAAATTATTTTAAGCTGCGCACAGTGGCTCACACCTATAATCCCAGCACTTTGGGAGGCTGAGGTGAGAGAATTGCCTGAACCCGTGGGTTTAAGACCAGCCTGGGCAACTTGGCGAGACCTCATCTCTACAATAAATCAAAAAATGAGCCGGGCGTGGTAGCGCGTGCCTGTTGTTCCAGTCACTTGGAAGGCTGCGGCGGAAGGATCACCGGAGCCCAGCAGGTCGAGGCTGCGGTGGCCGGGAGAGGCCATTGCACTCCAGTCTGGGCAACAGAGTGAGACTCCAACTCAAAAAAAAAAAAATTTTTTTTAACTTGGGTTTCATGCTCTCCCACAGAGATTTTACACTCCAGCAATGAGGTTGTGTTGGAACTCAACACGGTCGTTGCTTAACTCTTCATTACACAAAGACAGTCTGAAATGATCTTGGATTTTACTCTGGATTGTTGTAAAAGCAATATGTTCTCAGAGAAGACTAGGAAAATTGTCCTATTAAATTGGAAAACTGAAAAAGAAAATTTAAAAACAGCCTTAAGGCGGACATGGTGGCTCATGCCTGTTATCCCAGTACTTTGGGAGGCAAAGGTGGGAGGATTGCTTGGGAGTTCAAGACCAGCCTGGGCCACATAGCAAAACGAACATATATTGCTTTTACGACGATCCCCGGTGAAATCCAAGATCATTGCAGACTATCTTTGTTTAACGCTTATAATCCCAGCACTTTGGAAGGCCGAAGCGAGAGGATTGCCTGAGCCCAGGGGTTCAAGACCAGCCTGGACAACTTGGCGAGGCCTTGTCTCTACAATAAACCAACAGATTAGCCAGGCATAGTGCCACATGCCTGTAGTTCAAGCTACTTGGGAAGCCGAGATGGGAGGTCAACTGAGCCCAGGAGTTTGAGACTGCAGTGAACCATAATTGGACCACTGCCTTCCAGCCTGGGTGACAGAGTGAGACCCTGACTCAGAAACAAAAACAAAAACAGTCTTCAATTACTGAATTCACTCAATTACTGAATTCAGAATTTTACAGGCGGTTATATTTGATGTCGACTATCTTTTAAGTACCTGTGTGGCCTCACAGCTATCTAGGCAGTGGGGCAGAAGAGCTTCCTGGAGGAAGCGTTCTTTGAAAGGCCAGGCACAGAGAAGAGGGATGAAGGGTGTCCTGGACAATTAAGACAGGATGTATAAAACAGATGGTTGCCAGGCTCGGTGGCTCAGCCTGTAATCCCGCGCCTTTGGGAGGCTGAGGTGAGCGGA
>NW_007259689.1:1116270-1118602 GCF_000164805.1 Carlito syrichta | reverse complement strand
TGGTGACCGGGAGCGGCCACTGCACTCCAGTCTGGGCGACAGTGAGACTCCAACTCAAAACAAAAACAAAAACAAAAACAGATGGCTGTGGCTTGTCAATGGATAGCAGGGTCTAATTTCGCTGATACTATCTTATTCCAACAGGAGTGACTACCAGAGTACATCTTTTTTTCTTTTGAGTTGGAATCTCACTCTGTTGCCCAGGCTGGAGTCCAGTGGCCTGATCATGGCTCACTGCAACCTTGAACTCCTGGGCTCAGGCGATCCTTCTGTCAGCCTCCCGAGTAACCGGGATTACAGGTGTGTGCCACCATACCTGGTTAATTTTTTTTTAATGCTTTGTAGAGATGAGGTCTTGCTATGTGACTCAGGCTGGTCTCCAACTCCCAAGCGATCCTCCCACCTTGGCCTCCCAAAGTGCTGGGATGACAGGCATGAGCCACCACGCCTGGCCTGGAGTGCATTTTCCCTGAGAACCCTTTTCCCTGGCAGTAAAACAAATTGTCTCAAATCTTCAATACAAAATAAATTCCACCTGGCCACACTGTGGCTGGATCTTAAGAATCACATTGGATGAGTTCCATGGCTATTTTGAAATGATATATACAGGGTGTCTGGCAGTTCTGCGTGTTTAACTTATTTCCCCATAAGTGTGGCTTCAAGATATTGCTTCTTGCCAGAGTTCTGAATTGCAATTTAGCCATTTTCTTTTTCTTTTTTTTTTTTTCGAGTTGGAGTCTCTGTCGCCCAGACTGGAGTGCAGTGGCCGCTTCCGGCCACCGCAGCCTCAACCCGCTGGGCTCTGGCGATCCTTCCACCTCAGCCTTCCAAGTAGCCGGAATTACAGGCACACGCTACCACGCCCAGTTAATTTTTGATTTACTGAAGAGATGAGGTCTCACCAAGTTGCCCAGGCGAACCCGCCTGGTTCAGGCAATCCACTCACCTCAGCCTCCCAAGGCGTGGGATTACAGGCTGAGCCACCGAGCCCGGCTAATTTAGCCATTTTCAGTGGAAATATTAAATAATTTTGAGGAAACTTTAAAACCTATTTTTATTGTCATTTTTCTTATTGAATTTTGGATATAGCTTTAAGATGAACTGGTAAGAGATGAACAGAAAGGTGACTGTTAAGCTCAGATTGAAGCAATTCAGAATTTTGCAGGTGGTTATATTTGATGTCGAATTTATCTGCTTATTCTAAAGTGGAGGCTACGGCCACCATGTTTCCTAGTCTTGGCCCCCTTCCCTATCTCGAAGAAGTGAATCAATCTCTCTCTCTCTCATTTACTTTTAAATCAACTATATTTTCTAATCTAAAAAATAAAGTAGAAAAAGCTTGGACTTCCAGATGAAATCAGTGTCACAGCTGTCTTCACCGATGTGTTCCATGGGACTCCCCGATGGCCCCAGCCCTGCAAGGTCCCTCCCAAGGGCTCCAGCTCCCTTCAGTCCCCTGAGGCCCGGGAACTGGGCCACAGGACCAGTGTGGCAACAGGACCCACCTCCAGGTGTGGCAATGATTCAGGCTGGGCTTCGGTTTTCTTTACGTAATTTCTTGATGCCCATGTCCGATGCAGCTAAACTTAGCTACCATCCTCTATGATGTACATTCTGAAAACCTTAATTCTGGAATTAACTTTTTCCTCAATAAAGTCATCACTGACTTTTTAAAATATTTTTTTGAGTCGGGATCTCTGTCACCCAGGCTGGAGTGCAGTGGCACCATCATGGCTCATCACAGACTCCAAATCCTGGGCTCAGATGATCCTCCCACCTCAATCCTACCTCAGCCTCCCCGGTAGTTGGGACTACAAGGATATGCCACCACTCCCAGATCACTTTTTTACTGTAGAGACAGAGTCTTGCTGTGTTGCCACGACTGGTTTCAAACTCTTGGGCTCATGTAATCCTCCCACCTGGGCCTCCCAAAATGCTGGGATTATAAGCATAAGCCACCACGCCCAGTTATGATTGGCTTTTTGTTGTTGTTGTTTTTGAGTTGGAATCTCACTCCCTCACCCAGGCTGGGGTGCAGTGGCACACTCATGGCCACCCCAGCGTCAACCTGTTGGGCTCAGGCGATCCTTCCACCTCAGCTTTACAAGTAGATGGAACTACAGGCGCGCACTACCACACCTGGCTAATTTTTTGATTTATTGTGGAGATGAAGTCTCACCAAGTTGCCCAGACTGTTCTCGAACCTGTGGGCTCAGGCAATCCTCTCACCCCGGCCTCCCAAAGTGCTGGGATTACAGGTTTCAGCCACCGTGCCCGGCCACGATGCTTTTTTTAATAGTGGAATTTTCGCCGGGCTCGGTGGCTCAGCCTG
>NW_007259689.1:1100875-1116250 GCF_000164805.1 Carlito syrichta | reverse complement strand
GGCTCAGCCTGTAATCCCGCGCCTTTGGGAGGCCGAGGTGAGTGGGTTGCCTTGAGCCCGCGGGTTCGAGTCCCGCCTGGGCGGCGAGACCTCATCTCTACAATAAATCAATCAGCCGGGCGTGGTAGCACGCACCTGTAGTTCCAGCTGTTTGGAAGGCTGAGGCGGAAGGATCGCCGGAGCCCAGCAGGTCGAGGTTGTGGTGGCTGGGGGCGGCCACTGCACTCCAGTCTGGGCGATGGAGTGAGACGCCAACTCAAAAAAAAAAAAAAAAAAAAAAGTGGAATTTTCATCGTTGGGATAGGTGCCTCCATTTCTCTGTCTGATATCCTTTTTCTAGACTACTAATTTGGGTATTTCATTTGAACATTCTAGAACACTATTTTGCTTCGATGCCTTTCACTGGAACCAACAAGTACTATGAGAAGAAATTTAAAAACTGTAAGATAAACTGTCAGGGGACAAGTGATTCTGAGCAGAGAAGAACTGGGGGGGTTCCAGAACCCACAGGAATTTCCTGCAGAAGCCTGAGTGTATGTGCTCTGGGGAGAAGGTCCCTAGTTTTGGTTTTGACCCAAATGGTTAGAAACATTCCTGTAGGCCAGGCCATCCCAAGGATCTGAACACTGGACGGCATCGGTCCTCACCTCTATGCAAATTCTTCCTTCCGCCTCATCCAAGACACTCTCATTCTCCTGACAAAGAAGGGACAGAGCCCGAGGAAAAGGGGCAGCATGGTTGACAAGCGACAGTCCCGACAAGTTGAAACAACTCATTTGAAATGTTTTTGTCCACGTGTGTGTGTGGAAGGAAGCATGTAGCAGGGTGGAGTGGGGGAGACGTCTTATATCTGAGGTGAGTTTAGGAATTTGACTGTGACAGTTCATGTTCCAGGAAGTGTTATGACTGAATTGCAAGAAGGAGACATGCCAGCAAGCCAAGTCTAATTAATTATGAGTCCTTTATTAACGCACAGGTCAAGAGCAGACTAATGCCAGAAAAACTCTTGACAAACTAGTGCAGTTTGTGACAAGCTTGTATAGGTAAAATTTGCAGTGTTGGCTACATAGCAACTTGGTGACCAAAGCAACCATTAACTAACAACTTGGCAACCAAAATGGGAACTTTTGATTGTCAGGGAGTTTTGATTAATTTTATGTCCCAGGTATAGCCACTGCCCAGAAAGTCCCTGGAGTTCTGCCAACAAGGTATAGTTTAAGGCAGTTACACAGAGACAAGGTAGAAGAATCATTGCACAATGGAGTTACCTTGGTTAGATCATAACAAAATATAAGAACAATATATGAAAATGTAACAATGAGCCGGGCTCGGTGGCTCAGCCTGTAATCCCGCGCTTTGGGAGGCTGAGGTGAGTGGATTGCCTGAGCCTGAGGGTTCGAGATCCGCCTGGGCAACTTGGCGAGACCTCATCTCTACAATACATAAAAAAATTAGCCAGGCGTGGTAGCGTGCGCCTGTAGTTCCAGCTACTTGGAAGGCTGAGGCGGAAGGATCGCCGGAGCCCAGCAGGTCGAGGCTGTGGTGGCTGGGAGCGGCCACTGCACTCCAGTCTGGGTGACAGAGTGAGATTCCAACAAAAAAAAGAAAATGTAACAATGGGGTTTTGCAAAACAATATTTGATTTCAGTTAACAAAACATACAATTACCTGGAACTTGTGGCTAGTGAGTTTTGTGACAATCAGCAGGAAATGATCAGCACGACCTGTCCAAAGGGGACAAAGCCGGGGTCTGTGGTCATGGGAACATTGCAGTAATCAATGAGGGGTATTGAGGGGTGATTCTCTGGTCAGGCAGGCAACTAAGATGGAAGCTTTAAACAAAATGGAGTAAGCTGGTTGATACTATTATTTTGCTAGCAATTTGATTTTTATTAACTGATTTAACTCATTTCAGAAGCTTCCATATATACTTACCATCTGTCTTCACCAATTTCCAAGTGGAAACAGGCAGTTTCTACCAAGTAAACAGTGTGGCAACAAGCTTTTAAAAATATGTGGAAAGGCAGAAAGGCAGAAGGTGACTGACGGTGGTAGAGAGGAAACCTTTCAGAATAGCTGAGCCAAGGGATGGCGTCATTGAGAAATCAATTATGGATCTTAACATGAGCTTCCTGGCAGTCAAGGTGAAAAGGGGGACACCAATAAGAAATTTGGGCAAGGGATTGTAAAGAAACTTTATGGTTCTGAGTGACTGCATTATTTTGATATTTAATCAAACACCACTAATAGTTATATAAACTTGAGCAGGTTACTAGAATTTTCTGGGCCTTAGTTTCTCATAGGTGATAGCAGTTATCTGCTGAGTTAGAAGATCTTTAAATCTCCTCTATCCATAACTTCTCAGTCAGTTACTGATACTTTTTTTTTTTAATGGCTTCCTTTATACTTTTCACCAGGATTATAAACTTCCTCATTAAACAAATGTTTATAGTTCCCCTAAATTCATGACGACTCTCCTTATTATGTATCCTTAACAAGAAATGTGAATTTGGAAAAACCCCATTCTTTGCCAGTTTTAAAGCTATCATATATTTAATATACAGCAAGTACCTAGTTTTGGCCTTGATATTCTTCTGCAAAAAAAAAAAAACCGAAAAACAACCCCAAAACACCTCAGTCTATCCAAAAATATACCAGAAGTTGAATAGCTAATTATTTAGCACAAAATGTTAATAGAAGACACTACACAAGTGACAATCAAATACAATTATCATGTTTTTCAACTGAATTGAAAATGCTTTTATGTTGCCAGGAAGGAGAAAAAAATCATTGTCATTGTCAAAAAAAAACAAAAAAACCAAAAAACCGCTAGAAGACATTTTTGTACCCGTTTCTCATAAATCGGCAGGGCCAGAGTTGTTTTTCGGAATGTGGTAGACTGTGCAAAGTCCTTGTTTTAACCCTCATTTACTGTTAGAAAGTGCATTCTGTGTTTTTTAAAAGTCTATATTTAAAGTGACATTTTCAGGCCTGGCACAGTGGCTCATGCCTGTAATCCCAGGACTTTGGGAGGCTGAGGCAAGAGAATTGCTTGAGTCCAGGAGTTTGAAACCAGGCATTGAGGCTGTCTCCATGGGACGCCAGGACTGAGACCCAAGAGATGGCCACATTTAACCATCTTGGTGTGGCAGAGACATAGACTCAGTGGCACTGATTTCCCTTTTGTTTTATGCCTGATTCAGCATTTTTTTTTGTTTTTGCGTCGGGGTCTTACTCTGTTGCCCAGGCTGGAGTGCAGGGTCCAATCCCAGCTCATAGCAACCTCAACCTCCTGGGCTCAGGCGATTCTTCTGCCTCAGAATCCCGAGTAGCTGGGATGACAGACCACGCCCAGCTAATTTTCTTTCCCCCCAAAAAGAAGAGTCTTGCTATTGTTGCCGACTGGTCTGCAACTTCTGGGCTTGGTCAAGCAATCCTCCTGCCCTCAGCCTCCCAAAGTGCTGGGATTACAACCATGAGCCACTGCGCCCAGCCCTAATCTTTTGACTTTTCACATAAATGAAGTCATGCAAGGTGTGACCTTTAGTGTGTGGCTTCTTCCACTTACCACGATGTTTTTAGGGTTCACTGATGTTGTGGCACCTATCAATACTCGATTCCTTTTTTCATGGCCGAATACTATTCCATTGCATGTGGATATGCATTTCATTCACCCACTCACCTGATGGACATTTGGGTTGCTTCCACTTTTTGGCTACCGTAAATAACGCTCCCATACACCTTAGCGTACAAGGTTTTGTGGAGACATGTTTTCAGTTATCTTGGGTGTATACCTACAAGATGAGCTGGCTCATTGCTCTGATGAATTTCCAAAGTGAGTGCACACTACAACTTCCCACCAGCACTGCCTGAGGGTTTCAGTCTCTCCACATCCTCACCAGCATTTGTTACTGTCTTTTTCATTGGGGAAGACATTCTAGTGAAGTGGTGTCTCACTGGTGTTTGACTGACATTTCCCTAATGACTCATGATGTCAAGCAGATTTTCATGTGCTTACTGGTCACTGGCATATCTTCCTGGGAACTCGCCATGTGCACTAAGATCCTTTGCCCATTTTCTGGGGGGGGTTGGAGTCTCACTCTGTCACCCAGGATGGAATGCAGTAGCATGCTCACAGCCACCACCGCCTTGACCTGCTGGGTTCAGGTGATGCTTCCAACCTCAGTCATCCAAGTAGCTGGAACCACAGGTATGTGCCACCACACCCAGATGATTTTTTGATTTATTGTGGAGACGAGGTCTCACCATGTTGCTCAGGCTGGTCTCGAACCCCTGAGTTCAGGCGATCTTGCCTCTGCCTCCCAAAGTGCTGGGATTACAGGCGTGAGCCACCGCATCTGGCCCTTTGCCCATTTTTAATTGGGCTATTTGTATTTATTGTTGAGTAATGAGTTCTATATATTTAGGCTATCAGTCTCTTGCCAAGTATATGATTTGCAAATATTTTCTACGATTCTGTGGTTTGCCTTTTCATTTTTCATGGTGTCCTTTGAAGCACAAGTTTTTTATTTTGTTGAAGTCAAATGTATTTATTTTTGTCACTTAAACTTTTGGTGTTACATTGAAGAAATCATTGCCTAATCCAAGATTATGAAGATTTACTGTTTCATTTCCCTTTAAAAATGTTCTGGTTTTAGACTTCATTTAGGTCTGTGATCCATTTTGAGTTATTTTACACACATGGTATTGAGGTAGGAATCCAACTTCACTCTCTAGGATGTGATATCCTCTCATCCCAGCACCATTTGTTGAAAAGACTATTATTACTTCATTGAATTTATCTTGGCATCCTTATTCAAAATCAATTGGTCCTAATTGCAAGGGTTTATTTGTTCCTTGCCTTTCCATGTTCATTTTAGGATCAGCTTGTCAACTGCTGAAAGAAAGCAGCTGAGATTTTGATAAAAATTGCATTGAAGGTCAGGCATAACAGCTCATGCCTGTAATCCCAACACTTTGGGAGACTAAGGAGAGAGGACTGCCTAAGCCCAGGGATTTGAGACCAGCATGGGCAATTTGGCGAGCCCTCATCTCTGCAATAAATAAAAGTATTCACTGGGCATGGTGGTATATGCCTGTGGTTCCAGCTACTTGGAAGGCTGAGACAGAAGGATTGCCTTAGACTAGCGGGTTGAGTCTACGGTGGTTGCAAGCATTCCACTGCACTCCAGCTTGGGTGACAGAGAAGACTCAAAAAAAAATTGCATTGCATCTGTAGATTAATCTGGGAAGTACTACAACATTAAGTCTCCCACTCTGTTATCATGGACTATCTTTCCACTACTTTGGTTTTTAATTTTTTTCCAACAATATCTTAAAGTTTTCAGGACATAAGTTTGGCACTTATTTTGTTAAATTTATCCGTAAGTATTTTTTTCTGTTACGGTAAAATTATTTTAATTTTCAGATTGTTTGTTGCTTATAAAAATATAATTGGTGTTTGTATACTGATCTGTATCCTGCAACCCAGCTGCACCTGCTTCTAATACTTCTATTGATAGCTTGACCCTGGGTGTGCCTTGCTATAAAATATCCAGCTTCAGTTAAGAATTCTCTTCTAATGCTTTGGAATAATAAAAATAACTTTAGTTTCATTTTAACTTATATTCTAATTCTAACCAAAATTATTTGGACTAACATATTTGAAAGGAGGGACCCTGAGAAACTTAAAAAAAATGTAGTCCGCATTTTGCCTCAGCATAGTCATTTTTTTTTTTTTTTGAGTTGGAGTCTCACTCTGTCGCCCAGACTGGAGTGCGGTGGCGCGCTCCTGGCCACTGCAGCCTCAACCTCCTGGGCTCTGGCGATCCTTCCACCTCAGCCTTCCAAGTAGCTGAAACTACAGGCGCGTGCTACCACGCCCGGCTAATTTTTTTTTTTTTTAATTTTAGAGATGGGGGTCTCGCCAAGCTGTCCAGGCGGGTCTCGAACCCACAGACTCAGGCAATCCACTCATCTCAACCTCCCAAAGTGCGGGATAACAGGCTGAGCCACCAAGCCCGGCAGCATAGTCATTTTTGCTTAGACTGACACGCTTTGAATCTAGCACAGGTTAGACATAGATATATTTCCAATATGCAGGTTTTAGGAAGCGTTCAGACATTTTCCTGCAGGCCAAGCTGGCAGCCTACGCCACCCCCTAGGCAAATCTCCATCAGATGCAAGACAAGGACAGCCCAACCATTCAATTCATGGGTTAGCATAATAATCTCTAAGAAACTTTCAGTATTCTTGTCCAAAACAGGTCAAAGATCACCCCTTAGCTGGCAGAAGTCATAGAAATAATAAGACTACCTTCTTGCTAAGGAGCTTGTGGATTTGAAACGCCAGACAGGTCTTTTGCAGGAAAAATCCCTCCCCTTGTCTCCTCCCATTTAGCCCACCACCGTGGCAGAAAACCATGTGGCTAACCCACCCATCTGCCTGCTGTCCATCACCTGGCGTCAGTACCCGCGCTCACCTGTCCCTTCACCCAGACGGCCACCCAGTCATCTTAATGGCCTTCCCCCACCAAAGAGAGGGATTAAAAGGACTCCACCACGCACATCCAGCCACCACTGCCTTACTAGACTCTGGTGTGGCCAGGTGCTCTTTGAGTTTTTCTGCTCAACACCAGAGGCTAAAACTTCGTATCTTCTAGAACACCTTTTATGTTTTCCCTAAAGTGGAATAGGGCGTCATCTTCCTTTTGATGTAGTCTGACACATTCGATTTTGTCATTTACTTCATGGCTCAGAATTCTCTTTTATGAGGTACCTAGAAGTAAGAAGCCACACCCATGTCATCTTATTTGGCCATAGCCAGTTTGCCTTTGTACTCAGAAACCACGAAAATCAATAGTTGCTTGTCTTCAAGGGCCGAGAGTGGCAGGTGGATGGGGCCTTTTTCTTCCTGGTGGGATGATACCAGGAGGAGGAAGGCACGTGGTGTGTTTCGTGAGTGAACACAGAAAACATCAGCCAGGAATTCTCTTGAACTCCACGTCACTCCGTCACTCCAAGACCGTCCTTGGCTGTCCCTTTCACGAGATCAGATTTTTGGATAATTTGGGGTCACTTACCTGACATAACTGAGCCTCTTTTATTTGGGTATTAAGCATACAATAGTTTCTAGGTGATTATGACAAGCAGAAAAGCCTTAGCTTCAGGGGGAGAAAAGTTATCTATGTAAATAAACAGAAAAGCCTTTACGATGAATTGGAACGATGCAAAAAAAACAACAGTAAAACTTAGCTTAACAGAGACGTAACATTTATTGTGCAATTTTTATCCCCAACAGAACACGTGGCATTCTAGAGGTATATGAGGTAATAAAATCAATACTCCGATTAGAACACTTGAAATAATTGGCTCTAGTAACAAAGGTCTCTTATAATTAAAAATATTGAATGTTTAAAAAATCCGTATAACATCTTAAGTCCCTAAAAGAAACGAGCCTAACACTTAAAAAACAACTTATCCTTCTCTATAAATTGTTCACAAAAAAATCCTGCTATTCTATATTACACTATGCCTTTGTAGCTTTATTAACATGTCCCCAGTGGGTATTAACTCTACACAGTACAATCAAATAGAAATTATTCATAGAGAATCAACAAGACTCTAACAATAAAAATATTGGGCTCAATGGATTTATCACAGTTTCTCCACAAGTATTCATCATAGAAAATAGACTGAAGGCAAGTCGGCCCCAGAGTTAGGCTGCTATGTCAAGTTCCAGAGGGGAGAGACAGAAAGGCAATGCTTCAGCCAGGCAGGGTCGGGTGGGACCAGGGACCTTGAAAGCTCTGTGACCCACCCCTGGCGTGCCCGGTTCCCAAAAGCACAAGCCAGGCCCCTCAAGGCCTTGGCATGCTCTTGAACCTAAACACAGCCAAAGGGATGTTAAAGCCAAGACTACAGCAAAGCATTAACAGATGACTGCATTTTCTGACAGAATGCCCACAACGGTTCTCACAGTGACATCAGGCGTCGAACCCTCTCTCTTCCAAACCGGACCCAGAGACTCTGAAGTAGAGGCAACAAAGATGACAGTGAGAATCGTGAATGGCACACAGGCTGACGGACACCCCGTCCACCGCCAACACTTAGGAGTTTCCAAAGACTCGCTTCACTGAGTGTTTTTATAGCCTTGCGCTTTTGTGCTGGAAACCCATGAAATAAACATGAACGGACAAAGTGATTCTGGTTTTCTGGTCTTCCTCATAGATTCTACACAGGCCAAGGCTTATACAGACACCTGGGTAGTTCCAGAGAAAATGTAATTTGTACATTCCTATTTAAGTATCGATATACTTTAGAAGTCATTTTTAATAACACAAATATCAACTTTCCTTCGATGGCATAAATAAAACAAGTGCATCCCAAGGTGTTGATGGGCTTTAACTGTGCTTCAGCTACTGGGGAAAGACAAGCTGGTCGCTCTGTTTAGCATGGCCAAAGGGATTCTCTTATCAGCTGATCACCTCAGATAGTTTCCTTAGCAACACAATGGGGATAACAACAGTAATGGCCTCAGAGAGAGGTTGTGAGAAGTAAAGTGAGAGGACGCCTTAAAGTGCTTACTGAAGTCACCTGCACACAAGAACGCAACCAAAACTAGCTATGGTTACTGCTGTTGTTGCAATGGGTGGTCCTGAATGGGGCCAAATAGTTTCCCACGTGGCCAAGGCACACGTGGCCACTTGTACTGGTGCAATTATTGAGAATGAACAGGTTTTCGAATTAGACTGGCTACCAGGTACGTTTTCATTGTGATTTGGGGAACTGTGATCCCACGAACACAGTCCTCGCATCAGCCAGCTTTAGGTAGTCATGAGGAAAATGAACCTGGTCACCATGACTACAAAGACTTGCTAATTCTGTGCCTTCAAGTCAAGCAAACCAGGCTGGTCATTAGATGACTCAAGTCTCATCCTCTCATGTTACCCACACTTGAACACACTGTGGAGGGTCAGGGTCGTCTCTGATGTGTACACAGATCAGAGGAAGTCTTACATTTTGCATCTAGCTGGCAAGAACTGACGGGTTATTATGTTTGCACTGTGTGTCATCTGACATCAATTCTTAACTTTCCCTCAAAAGACAACAGACACTGAAGAACTAACACCCTCGGCTGACAGCACCTTTGGTAGAGGACTAACAGTTGGGAGGGTGACGTTTCCCTACATTATTCCAAGTGAAGTGGTTATTTTGATCCAGTACTTATGGGACTGAAAGCAGCCATCATGATGTTTACAAAAATACATCGTAATGATCCACACTGCCGTTTAGACACATTTACATGAGAGTTCTGACTCAAGCGCGCCGTCTGACATGTTTTGCCAAACAGCTTTGGCAAGTGTCGCCACATGAGCACACACCAGCAAGACTGGCACCATATGTGCAGAATCAGGCTCTCTCACATCTCTAAAAGCTGGAAGACAAGAGCTGTCAAAAACTAACACAGATCTGCACTTGGAAATGACAGAGCACCAAGTAAGAGCAGGTGTATTTTAAACCTTTCCTAAAAATAAAGTTATCCAAGAATGAGACCTTAAAAACAACTGGTGTCTACAAAGAAACGAAGGAGGTAGTCAGTGGGTATTACGGCTAGCTTCCAGGGCCTACCCTGAAGGACAGACTCCAAATGAGGGCAGGGTGTGTTTGCTTTTCTCAACAGAGGACACGTTTCATCTTTACATAATGATCTATCCATTCTCTTGAGAGCAACAGCAGGGAAGTGGCAGGGAAGTGTAGAAACCATGGCCCACATAGATGTGAAGAACTTACCGTCTAGATTTGGGGTGAACATCTGACTCTGCCAGAACAGCCACTGGCTTTAAGAAACCATTCTGTATCGATGCATGTTACCATTCACTGACTTCTCTTCTAATAACTTCTATCTCCTTATCAACCTGATGCAGCCATCTTATCTGTCAATGCATTTGTCACAGAAGGAATGAGGAACGACCCACAACATACAATCACCCAGTAATTCTACAGCTATGAAGCAGCAACACGGACGTCTGTCTCAATTCCCCTACCAAAAGAGAGGACAGCCATTTCCTACAAATACTCGAATATCATCCTCTCCATTCCTGGTGAAGCTTTTGTGAGATGTAAACGGTGACAGTCACCTAAATGCTATGGTGAAATAAGGACCACTAAGGAAATGATGCCCAGGTTCAAGGGCTGGAGCTAACGTCTTTAAGTAAAAAAGGAGGATGCAAACTGAAATGTTAGTTTTTACTTGGAAGAATTCAACACTAACCTACAAGATTTTGAACAGTACACTGTTGAGACAGTGAGAAAGAAATGTGACATCAGTATTCGCAGAATACTGGTACCCTCCACTGGCTCCTGGCCTAAGTGCTCCGATACAGATCACCCCAGGGTGACGCTGAGCCCGACTGGCCCTGAGCTGGGAGCTTCAGTGCATTGTGAAAGGCAGGCATCGTGATCTCTGTGATGTCATCTTAATCTGGAAAGCACAGGACATACCACCACTGTTGTAGGGACGGGCTCTCTGATAGCTGGGACTACAGACGCCGACAGCAACGCCACGTTTAGCTTTGCCACCAGACCAGTCCTGGGATCCTTCTCCTGCCAATAAAGTGGATGGGACACAGCTGTATCCCACACTGTTTTATCTCTATTTTACACCAATGTTAACGAGACTCCAGGAGGGCTGTCAAGGCTGAACTGAGACGAAGTTTCTCGGGAGAGCAATGCGTTCATTTGCCAGGTAAGGATGTAGAAAATCCAATCAAGTAGACAAGCACCACCTTCAGGTCACCCAAGACATCAACTGAAAGGTTCACAGAGCAATGGTGGCATCCACCTTCCTCCGTGGCGAGTCTTGAACCTTGCTATGTGTAGGCTGTATGAGCCTTACCAAAAAATACACGGACATCCTTTGAAGATCTTGATTTAAAAATCAGGGGTCATGCAGGCAACCACCGTGAGCCCAGAGACACACCAGCCTTAAAGGTGAGGCTCAAACGGCAGCAAGGAGCAGAGCCAGAGGACCGAGCTGGTGTGGTCTCATCGTCTAAGTGGTTGTGAGTGCCACTTAGGAGCAGAGCCAGAGGACTGAGCTGGTGTGGCCCCAAGGAGCAGAGCCAGAGGACCGAGTTGGTGTGGTCTCATCGTCTAAGTGGCTGTGAGTGCCTGGGTCTGGAGGTGGCCTTGGCCAAAGGAACCCGGCAATGACACAAAGAGTGATCTGACTTGGGTGCGGGGACCATAGGTTTAGGGCCTAGGAGAGAGGTCAGAAAGCTGTGGGATGCTGAGGATGGCGTGTCTGTGGGCCTTGGTTTCCCCATGTGCGGGAGAAATGGCCAGCCCATTCTGATGAGAGGGAGGATGCTCTCATCAGAAAGTGCTCTCATCACCCTCAGGGAAAACCAGTGTGACACACAGCTCAAAGGTGACACTCAGATACAAAGAAACACACAGGACCCTCCAACTTCCAAAACAACATAAGGGCTGGAAGCTTGTTCTTAAAAGCAGTGATCAAATCTTGTTGCTGTAGAAAACCAGGAAAATGCAGTCAGCAGTAAGGGTTAATTTAAGGCCAACGCAAAATTAAGAAAAGGCAAGATGGAAAAACAAATGAGGTTATTGGCAGTGGGGGTTGGCTTCTGACAAAGACTTCCTGTTGTCCAAGACCTCGTAAGACACTGACTGCCCAGACCTCTAGAAAAGCTTCAAGGAGTCTCCTTCCTCCTCGGATAGAAAGATTGTCTCATGGTGGCCACAAGAATATTCCACTGGCCTCTATCATTTTCACTTTCAAATCTTAGCTAACTAGTCCAAATTAGAATTATTAGTTCTCCCTCCACCACTGAGCAGATCTGACAAATGACCATCTCCATAAACATTAAACTTTTCAATGGATGAAAGCGAATAGTCCTAACAAAAGTGGCAGAAGAAGCCATTTCTAGGACTTTGCATCTAGTAGGTGATGATTAAATGTGAAACATAAAGGATAATTTAGAATTTATGTCGACAAAAAGTGGCAAAATAAGCCCCTCTAGAAATGGATGCTCAAAAACTTGAAATGAGTCTCTAACCCATTTTCAAAGCCCCTAGTCACACCTGCGATGACATGAGTCACCTCCAATAAACGCTGTCCGTCTAGCCCTCTGTTCTACAAAGGATGAAGTCATCTGGACCAGTTTGGTAGAGAAAGCCTGTCCTGACATACCAACCAGAAGCCCCCAGAAATGATGATTCTAGCACCTCCATGGTCAGCGCTGGTAAGAAAAGGCACAAGACACCAATAATCTCACGTCTGGAAATCCACAGATGCAAGAGGGGGATGTGATGGGGGTGGCCCGTGTTCACACAGCTTGGGGGACACGGGGGAGGAGGAGGCACACAGCACGGGGAGGAAAATACCTTCATCAACAACAACAGGAAACAGAAGTTCCACACAAATTCTAAAGATCAACTCGGCAGAGAAAGCCCCTCAAACTTCAGAGAAATGAAAAGCCCACCGCAGCACTGCCGAAACGGCTTCAGAGCTGTGCGTATCCAATGCCAGAACCCCCAGCCAACTGGCTGGTGCCATCGGCCACACCACATGCTGGAGCTTCACTGTACTCAACAACGACAACGAACCGAGTCAAACTCCCCAGTCTGTCCCTTTGGTAACGGTGTCAACAAAACCTAGTTTAAGGCTGTGGCAACTGTGGACCTATGAACCTACAAAACTCAGCATCTGAACATGGTTTGGATCTTTGGGTGTTCCTTGACTAACATAACAAGAAAGTACTGCTGGTTGTAACTCCAGAGATCAAATGGTGCCCTCCTGACCAATATGGTGGTTGTTTTCTTGTACAAATAACAGAAAAACAGCTGACCTCTGGTGATTCGCTGTTTGCAGAGGTCTTTAGTGATAGAACTCGATGATGTAGAGAGCAGATGGTGTCATCTAGCCTACGTCTTGGCTGAGAACTAGAAATTCAAGTCTTAGGAAAACAAAGACAACTCAGTTGAATGAAAACAAGAGAAAGCTAGTTCCTTGTCCCCTAAGATACATCCATGTCTCTACCTCCTCCCCTGGGCAGACACACAACTCCAACCTTCCCTGGGGACCAGTCAGGAAGTAGAGCTTGAAGATTTCAAACAGATGACAAGGAGCTCACTCACTGACCTCTCTCACCATCTGCCTAGTTCTCTCTTAAAATCAAAAGTAATTTTTTCTTTGTATTATAGGATATTCCAAGTCAGCTGTAGGTGCCACAGACATCCCAAACAACCCTAAAGTGGATTTCCATTTGGGACGTGTGGCAGTTGGCCCTGTGTGATATATGACAGAATGGCATGCTTTGGACTCTCAGGTGACAGAACATTCACAATTGGAACTTTTGAGAGGACCGGCTGCTACCACAAAAAGGTTCTGTCCACTAATCCCCAGACCCATCCTGGGAACTTTTATTGAAGACTTCATCCTGGGAAGCCTGGTGGTCAATGCCTTCGTAGAATGAGCCGCCGTTGTGCAGAAATGTCCCCACGGCCCGCCCCTGCCGGGCATGGCCCACGGCGTCGCTGAACACTTTGTTGATCTGCTCCTCCGAGGGCATCCACCAGTCAGGGTTGGAAGTGCAGTGCATCCTAATGAATTCTGCAGGAAGACACACAATGGGGGGGGGGGGAAAGAGAGAGAGACAGCTGGTGTTTGTAGAAGATGGCAGGTCAGGCTGCTGAAATGCTGACAAGCTCTGTGAGAACAGCTTGATGGGAAACCCGATGCAATGCCACGATGATGTCACGCAACAGACCCAACTTGGCTATACCAAGCTTCTTGTCACGTGCACAAGTAAAAATGGCCTGAGTGAGAGGGTCACCCCTGACAGAAACATTTACTGTTGACATGAAACTCCCTAAAGCCACATAAAACCACCACCTGGAATGTCCCGTGCCCTGGTGAAAGTGACGGGGGAGCTTTCAAGACCTGCGTGGCTGTCTGCCCACACTTGAGGATGTGAACTCCCTCCAGAAGCATGGCAGATGTCGTGAGCGTGGTGTTCTTTAATAAAGAACACAGCCTCGATGTGTGAGAAGGTCTAGGTGTTAGTCTGGAAAAGTGTCCACAGGCTATACTTACTTCTTTTTTTTTTTTGAGTTGGAGTCTCACTCTGGCACCCAGACTGGAGTGCAGTGGCTGCTCCCGGCCACCGCAGCCTCGACCTGCTGGGCTCCAGTGATCCTTCCGCCTCAGCCTTCCAGGTAGCTGGAATTACAGGCATGCGCTACCACACCCGGCTGATTTTTTGATTTATTGTAGAGATGAGTCCCAGGCAGGTCTCGAACCTGCGGGCTCAGGCAATCCACTCACCTCAGCCTCCCAAAGGCGCGAGATTACAGGCTGAGCCACCGAGCCCAGCTATACTTATTTCTTGAACCGTCATTTTTATACACGTGCTGGTAAATGTTTTTTAAATGTGATCAAGTATTTAATTTGTGCTGGGTTCGGTGACTCAGCCTGTAATCCCAGCACTTTGGAGGGCGAGGTGAATGGACTGCCTGAGCCTGCGGCATCAAGACTGGCCCGTGCAACTTGGTGAGACCTGGTCTCCACAATAAATCAAAAATTAGCTGGGCATGGTAGCACGTGCCTGTAGTTCCGGCTACCAGAGCCCAGCAGATTGATGCTGGGGTGGTTGTGAATGTGCCACTGCACTCCAGCCTGGGCAACAGAGTGAGTCTCCAACTCAAAAAAACCAAAAATAAATAAATACATAAATAAAATATTTAATTTGGCCAAAAAGCAATTCTCATCCCCAAAAGAACATATAGTTTCAACTGCTTCCGGCACAGACAAACACCATTTCCTGACCACATGCTGGCCACCTGAGGGCTGAATGGAAGCCAGGGGTTGAGACCCTGGGTGAGAACTGCACTAGAGGCTGGGGACCTGGCCTGCGTTAGGTGACCTGGCCTGCGTTGGGGTAACCTGGCCTGCATTGGGGTGACAGTGGCTCCTGCGTGTCCCCCAAAGCAGTGGCGCTGGTTCTCTAGAATGTGTTTCAATCCTCAGTTTCACTGACTTGCTCTTAAAATGTAAGATGCTGAGTAAAAATTTCTATAAAAAGCCGGGTATAGTGGTTCACACCTGTAATCCCAGAACTTTAGGAGGCCAAGCCGGAAGGACTGCTTGAGCCCAGGAGTTCAAGACCAGACTGGGCTCAAGCAACATAGTGAGACGTTGTCTCTACAAAAAATAAAAACAATAGCCGGGCTCGGTGGCTCAGCCTGTAATCCTGTGCCTTTCGGAGGCTGAGGTGAGTGGACTGCCTGAGCCCGCGGGTTTGCGACCCGCCTGGGCAGTGAGACCTCATCTCTACAATAAATCAAAAAATCAGCC
>NW_007259689.1:1065392-1100855 GCF_000164805.1 Carlito syrichta | reverse complement strand
CTCCAGTCTGGGCGACAGAGTGAGACTCCAACTCAAAACAAAACAAAACAAAACAAAACATTAACAGGGTGTGGTGGTACCTGCCTGTAGTCCCAACTCTTTGGGAGGCTGACGCCAAAGGATCATGTGAGCCCCAGGAGTTGGAGGCTGTGGTGAGCTGTGATCCTGTCACTGCACTCCAGCCTGGGAAACAGAGTAAAACCTTGCCTCAAAAAAAAAAAAAAAAAAAAGAGTCGGCTTGGTGGTTCAGTCTGCAAACCCAGCCCTTTGGGAGGCCGAGTCAAGTGGATTGTCTAAGCCTGAAGGTTCGAGACCAGCCCGGGCAACTTGGCGAGACCTCATCTCTACCATAAATCCAAAATTAGCCAGACGTGGTAGCGCACGCCTGTAGTTTCGGCCACTTGGAAGGCTGAGGTCAAAGGATCACCAGAGACCAGCAGGTTGATGCTGGGGTGGACGTGAATGTGCCACTGCACTCCAGCCTGGGCGATGAAGTGAGACTCCAACTCAAAAAACACACATAAAAAAGAATTTCTGGAAAAAGGTAGAGATGTGAGGAGACCCCTTCTTTTGGTTCCTTTAGAAGACTAAGGGCAACTTCCTAGAGTTTGCAGAGACGGTGTCCTCCTTGGAGCCCCTGAGCTCAACACTAGACCCTGGTAAGCAACTCCACCATCTCTGATGATGCTGGGGTGTGAAGAACCTATGCTAGTTTGCTAATACACACCCAGGAAATTTCAACCATGGAGTCACTCCAAGGAAGTAGAATCTTCAGACGGCCACTAGGAGGTGCCGTGGAGCACTCGTGCTTAGTGAATATGGGTGCCTTCCCTTCAGGTGATTTCCTTAAGTTGGGTGAATCTTGGAAGTCCCTAGGGGGTCTTGAGGACCCATGCCTGCCCCACCCTGCTGAACTGGAATCCATGAGGGGCTAGGGAATCTCAACAGCTAACAGTCCATAGACATCTCAGGCACGGAATCACATGCACTTTGGGAGGCTGAGGCGGGAAGATTGCTTGAGCCCAGAAGTTCAAGACCAGTCTGGGAAATACAGCGAAGCCTCCTCTCTACAAAAAAAAATAATAATAAGTTGAGTGTTCTTTCTCCTAAGCAAGGCCTTATTGTGGTCACATTGTAGTTTACTGTGACTTTCTCCCCAGGAGAAATTTGGATTCCTGTCCAGAGTAAATCAATAGGAAGTCTTTCCAACCAATTGAACTGAACACGTTAACATGGAACTTTCTGGTCGTGGCTTTTTCAGAGCTGAGCAAAGCTTCTGCTGGCACTACCAGGCTTCTACTTGTCTGGCCATGGGCTCATTCCCACCAGCTGCATCACCTACAGACTTCCTGACTCCTCCCTCTCCCCCTACTCTCCCCTCCCCACCCCTCCCCAACAGGCCGACATTAGTGGAGATGAGCTGCCAAGCACTCAGCTGTGAACACCCATGCAACGGCATTACCCAAGCTGCACTTTCAATACCAAAGTTTTTTTTTTTAACCCAAAGAAGAAAGTTTTACGGGGCAAGGTATATTTTAGGCACTAAGGAAAATGAATTCCAAACAAATTTAAGGGCTTAGCTCAAGTATTCTTGAGAAGGTAACTGGATGGGCTCGGGGGGAAGGCTACAAATTTTTACCCTTAAAAAAATGTATGTATGTCGGGCTCAGTGGCTCAGCCTGTAATCCCGCGCCTTTGGGAGGCTGAGGTGAGTGGATTGCCTGAGCCCGCGGGTTCGAGACCTGCCTGGGCAGTGAGTCCTCATCTCTACAATAAATTAAAAAAATCAGCCAGGCGTGGTAGCGCATGCCTGTAATTCTGGCTACTTGGAAGGCTGAGGCGGAAGGATTGCCGGAGCCCAGCAGGCGAGGCTGCAGTGTGGGCGATGGAGTGAGACTCCAACTCAAAAAAAAAAAAAAAAAATATATATATATATACATATATGTATGTGCGTGTATATATATATATTATATTATATATAGAGTCAACCCTTGGGGACCCCTCCCACTGCTGGGAGCTTTCCTGTCCTCTCAATAAATTCCTGTTTTCTTACAAAAAAAAAAAAAAAGCCGGTTGTGGTGGCACACGCCTGTAATCCCAGCACTTTGGAAGGCCAAGGTGGGAGAACTGCTTGAGCCCAGGAATTCTAGACCAGCCCGGACAACATAACAAGACCTCATCTCTACAAAAAAAAAAAAAAAAATCCACATCCTCCCTTTCTCTCTGCAGTCCCCTCCCCGTGCCCCCGCTTTGCCAGAGGCGGCCTTCTCTGGCAGCAAAGAAAATCGGAATCTGAAGTGTGAAACACAAGGCACTATGCGATGCTTATGTGTGCCGTTAAGTGTGAACAAGGCCAAGCAAAGGAAGACTTGTCAAAGAGCTTCTCGGTGCCCACGGGATGGGCCACATGAATCCTACACGTCCCCCGTGGAAAGAAATCAAAATACAGTGAAGCTGAACACTTGTGCGGGGGCCACAGTCCATGCGGTGAAATGAGATCACAGATGGCGGACACTGAGCGCAAGGATGCAGTACCTCGGAGGCATGTTACTTTAACTGGATCCAGAGGGCGTCTTTCAGGACCTGTCTCTCCTGACTGCACTGACCTTTTCCTTTTCCCAAGGCCGCATGAGTACTTAAGCTCATCGGTCGTGAAAACAAATCTGATGAGGTAGCGGAGGAGCCGTCGCCCGTCTTTCTTGGAAGAATTTACGGCCTCGTCCCACTGTTTGCTTGTGATGTAGACTGGATAGTTGTTCAACAGCTGCTTGCTCCCCTGGAAAAGCCAGATATTTGCTCATTACCCACCGAGCCCGCCAGGAGCCGAGGAGATCTCCATTTCAAAGGCTAACGTGCTTCTTAACCAAGTGGTCACGTTTGACAATGGAACTCAGGACTGAGGAGCGCGGGTAATTGCTCTCAGAACAGGCACTTTTCAAATTACATTTGCATTTTCTATAACAAGAACCAATGAGGGATAATGAACACCTCTGAAAGAGGAGCTATTTATAACTTGCATTTTAACAGGCAGGTTAAAGTGTGTCAAGATCCAATGGCAGCGAACACTATTTAAATAGAACCTGTAACTTTCCCCTTCAATCTATTCAAATATGCAAAAGTGACTTTGAAGGTGTGATCAAACAGGCCGCTTCATCCTTTGGTTACTTTTAAGTACTTTCAGAAGTGACACCGGTGGCCTAATAGAATAAGGTATCACCTGTGTTTAACGCACGGACACCTGATAGTGCATTACAACAGCAACAACGTTAAAAAGCAAAAATTTTAACAGGGGAATGGTGGAAACTGAAAAAAAAAAATTATTAATGATCATGCAAAACAGGTTTCTTCAAATTACAGCTTCTGAAAATGGCACTATGCCAACTCAAAATTTCTCTTAGTTTTCACCTTCATAATTTATGTCTACTATAAAATTCCCAGGCTAGATCGCTGCAGAGGGACTCATTACTGGAATTTCTGTAACATTTATAAGCCATGTTTAATCAATTGCACCTACACAACCATTACTTTAGTTCTGGTTGTCCATAAAATTCTACAGTCCAGGACAAATTAATTAACCCATGATCTCAGTTTTAATGTACTCCTTCCCCAGTAATTAAGGTGTACAAAACAAAGCAGGGAATACCCATTCACTTTACAACTCTGTGCATGGACTACAGGTTATAAATTTGGCACTGCTGGGGTCTGGTAGGGCTTTACTTCACAAAGTGCTTGGTATGCTTGGCACTGGGAAGGGTGAACAGCGTTGGTGCCAGCAGGAACAAGGTGGCCTGGTCTGCCTGGGAACTGGCACTGACCTTTTCATTTTCCCAAGGCCGCACGTGTCTGCACGTGGAGTCGCACCCTGACGGCATTCATACCTTGGTAACCAGCAATGTTGTGAACTGGCTTCCTTTTTCAAAGGGAGGCAAGCTGGGAGTGGTGACTCACGCCTGTCATCCCAGCACTTTCAGAGGCCTGAGCCCAGGGGTTCGAGACCTCGTCTCTACAGTCAATCAAAAAACTAGCCAGGCAGGGTGGCACACGCCTGTAGTTCCAGCTACTTGGAAGGCTAAGGTGGGAGGATCACCTGAGCCTAGCAGGTTGAGGTGCGGGGGCCGTGAGCATGCCACTACACTGGACAGCCTGGTCGACAGAGGGAGAAGCTGACTCAAAAAAAAAAAAGAAAGAAAGAAAAAGAGAAAAAGTAACTCACAGCCCCAAAACAACTCAGAATGCTGTCTGGGTTATGGATGAGACTAACAATCCTGTTTAGGCAGAGTCAGTAGAAATAAAATGTGATGAATAATACACACATGTGCCTAATTTGACAATAAAAATAGTAAAGTAGGCTGGATGTGGTGGCTCACGCCTGTAATCCTAGCACTCTGGGAGGCCGAGATGAGAGGATTACATGAACCCAGGAGTTCGAGACCGGCCTAGGCAACACAGTGAGACCTCGTCTCTACAAGAAAAAAAAAGATTAGCCAGTTGTGGTGGTGTGCGCCTGTAGGCCCAACTAATCAGGAGCTGAGGCAGAAGGATAGCCTGAGCCCAGGAGGTTGAGGCTGTGATGACCTGTAATCACATCACTGCATGCCAGCCTGGGTGACAGGGTAAGACCCTGACTCAAAAAAGAAAAAAGAATAAAACAGTATAGTAATGATGACGATGGTTAATAATAAAAGTTTAAGTAATTCATCGGAGGAAACGTAGAATTTCCCACCTTTATATTTTTGGCAATTCTGATTGTACGTCTTCTCCAATTAGTCATATCTAAGGTTGTTCAACACTGACCTACTGTTGGGTCGCTCTGAAAAAACTTGGAAAATACCCTTCAAGTAATGTGTTCAGACTCAAGTGGTAGACTTAGATTGAGTATGAAATATGGCAGCCAGTTCTAAATTAGACTCAGGGCCTACATGAGCACAAAGAAAGGGGCGGCAGTCAAGGAGAGCTTCCTGGAGGAGGTGGCACTTCAGCTGTGATAGACGAATGACTGAAATGCCAAGTTATGAAATCTGGAATTAAAGCTAGGAATCGGAGGATTTTAAGCATATGACACTTGGCTTGCACCTGTGATTTAGGGGCAAAAAACAAAAACTTTCCAGTGTGGAGAATGGAAAAGAAAAGAACAACAGTTCAGGCAGAAAGTGAGAAAACCAGAGAGAAGACGTAGAAGATGAGGAAGAAAGGCCGGGCGTGTTGCTCATGCCTATAATCCCAGCACTTTGGGAAGCCGAGGTGAGAGAACTGCCTGAGCCCAGGGGTTTGAGACCAGCCTAGGCAGCTTGGTGAGACTTCGTCTCTACAATATACCAAAAAATTAGCCAGGTATGGTAGAGAGTGCCTGTAGTTCCAGCTATTTGAAAGGCTCAAGCAGAAGGATCACCTGAGCCCAGCAGGTCTCAGCTGCGGTGGCCGTGAGCATGCTACTGCCACTGCACTCCAGCCTAGACAACAGAGTGAGACCCCAACTCCAAAAAGAAAAAAAGAAAAAGAAAAGAAAAATGAGGAAAAGAAGGGAGTGGGTGATGAGGCAGAAACCTCTCCCTAGGGTCAGCGGGCCTTACTGAAGAGAAAATGGGACTTGAGATGGGCACTCAGGGCAGGGGTGGTGACCTCGAGGGCCATGTAGGCGCCCCACGGCTGCCCAGGCAGGGGACAGTGTGCAGAGCTGAGATGCAGGGATGGTGCTCTAGGGGTGCACTGGGGACTCGCTTGCCTCCCATGGTGAACGTCCTGAGAGGGAGTACAAACCTAATGGATGGAGGAGCGGAGAGCCGGAGAGGAAGGGGAAGCTGAGCTCCGGAAACAGCAGAGGGAGGGTGCGTGCAGGCACCGTGAAGACAGGGGGCCCGAAGAGAGTCCTCCAGGGCCAAGGGCGAGGGCCAGCGCAGAGCAGGAGACATGAGCGCCTGGGGGACCAGACAGCGGGAAGGTCACCAGGGGCCTCTTGCAGACCCTCCTGGTAAATGGTGGAAATGGAGCCAGATCACAGGGCGGAAGAGCGCACAGAGCTGAAGAGAGCGCAGAGCAGTCCTTCAAGAGTGTCATGGTTTAAAACAATGGTCGGGCAGGTGCAGTGGCTCACACCTGTCATCCCAGCACTTTGGGAGGCCAGAGCAGGAGGATTACTTGAGTCTAGGAGTTAGGGACAAGCCTGGGCAACATAGTGAGACCTCTCTCTACAAAAAAAAAGTCAGAAAATTTGAGCCAGGTGTGATGGTGGTGCCTGTAGTCCCAGCTACACAGGAGGCTAAGGCGGGAGGATCTCTTAAGGCCAGGAAGTGGAGGCTGCGGTGAGCCATGATCATGCCACCACATTCCAGCCTAGGTAACAAGAGTGAGAATGCTCTAAAAAAATGAGGCCACCGGGCAGCAAGCATGAATCGAGTGCCTTCTAGGACAGGCCCTGGGGACATCAACAGGGATGAGACCTGGGTCCAGCCTTCAAGGAGCAAGATGCATCGTGGTGCAGCAGAAACATGCCGATAGAGCTTTGGAAACACACCATGATGAAGGGAGGGGCGATCACCAAGGAAGGGAGAACCCAAGGAAGGCTTGTTATGAGGGTGGGGAAGACTTGAGGGTATCTGCTCATGGGAGGGGTCCACACTCCCAAGTCTGTACAATGAGAACAACATAAATCCAGAAGCAAAGCCAGGGCACCATGGCTCACACCTGTCATCCCAGCACTTTGTGAGGTGAAGGCAGGAAAATTGCCTGAGCCCATGGGTTTGAAACCAGCCTGGGCAACTTGGTAAGACCTTGTCTCTAAAATAAATCAAAAAATTAGCTGGGCATGGCAGAGGCACACGTCTGTAGTTCCAGCTCTTTGGAAGGCTAAGGTGGAAGGATGCCCTGGGTCCAGCAGGCTGAGGCTGTGGTGGCCATGAGTGTGCCACTGTGCTCCAGCCTGGATGACAGAGTGAGACTCTGACTCAAAAACAAACAAAAAAACAGGCCAGGCGTGGTGGCTCACGCCTGTAATCCCAGCACTTTGGGAGGCAGTGGTGAGAGGATTGCCTGAACTCAGGGTTTGGAGACCAGCCTGGACAATTTGACGATACTTCACCTTTACAATAAAAAAAAAATTGGCTGAGCATGATGGCGAGTGCCTGAAGTTCCAGCTACTTGGAAGGCTGAGGTGGAAGGATCACCTGAGCCCATCAGGTCGAGGTTGCGGTGACCATGAGTGTGCCACTGCACTCCAGCCTGGGTGACAGAGCGAGACTCCAACTCAATAAAAAAATCAAGAGTGAACCTTGAACATCAAGTAAACATGCAACACAATGAACAGTTATGCCATTGCCATCAAAATGCATCACTGCTCCCACATACTCAGAGACCACAGGTTCTTCCTTTGAGGTGTGGAGAAAGAAAACGGCTCACAATAGGGGCCTTGAGGTCTGGAAAATACCTACCTAAACCCTAGCGGATCTCACCCAGTGTAGGAGATGCCCAGAGTGAGGGGTGTTCTGGAACACGGACTCTGCTGAGGGAATGACAGGCTGGTGTCTCCTATTTCAGGCCCATGTCGAAAGAATGGTGAGGAATTGCACAAGCTGTTTAAATGGTCATCTGTCTCCTCTTTCCCTACTCAGAGTAGTCTTTGGTAGTTAAACACCTGCATGATCTTCACAGATTACATTTTCCCAGCGAATAGACCCCGACACCTCAGACCATCAAGAACCTATTTTGCCAGCCAAGCGGTTCTGGCAAGTATTGGCAAGTTACCAAGAGGCTTCATCATAAGGAAATTCCAAATGGAAAACCCTTCACCTTTTTACTAGAGACCTACCTCTGTTGGCTGATCAGTTGGCTGTGGTATCAAGAGTTGGTTGTGGTGCTGCAGGACCGTCTTCAAGTAATCTAGAACTGTCTGGCAGGGTACTGGATGGAAGAAATGGCAGCGATTACCCGTGAGCTATACCACAACATGAAAATACAAAACTTTAAAGATTTTGGGGGGGCCAGGCGTGGTGGCTCACACCTGTAACCCCAACACTTTGGGAAGCCGAGGCGGGAGGACTGCTTGAGTTCAGGTGTTCGAGACCAACCTGGGCAACACAGCGAGACCTCATCTCTACAAAAATATCTAAAAATTAGCTGTGTGTGGTGGTGCACGCTTGTAGTCCCAGCTACTCAGGATGCTGAGGTGGAAGGATGCTGAGGTCAGGATGCTGAGGATGCTCAGGATGCTGAGGTCAGGATGCTGACCTGAGCCCAGAAGGTCGGGACTGTCATGAGCCGTGATTGTTGTGATCATGCCACCACATTCCAGTGTGGGCAACACTGAGACCCTGACTGAAACAAACAAGCTAAAAATTCATTTTTTAACAATAGAGATAGAGTCCCACTCTGTCACCCGGGCTAGAGTGCACAGTGACACAATCATGGCTCACTGAAGCCTCAAACTTCTGGGCTCAAGCGATATTCCCACCTCAGCCTCTTTAGTAGCTGGGATTACAGGCATGGGCCACCACATCTGGTTCATTTAATATTTTCCTTTTGAGACAGGGTCTTGCTTTACTGCCCAGGCTGGAGTGCAGTGGTGTTATCAGAGCTCACTATAATCTCAATCTTCTAGCCTCAAGTGATCCTGCCACCTCAGCCCACCAAAGCTCTGGAATTACAGGCGTGAGCCACCACACCCTGGCCTCTAAAAAGATTTTTGATGTAAACTTCTAAAAAAAAGGTTTTCTAAAGGAAGTAGAATCTTCTTTCACTTGACATCCGTAGTTATTTCAGTTTGTAAATACGGAACAGATGCTATGGTTTGGAAAGAATTTTTAGGCTCAGCACAATTCACTGAGAACTTTCACGTCCAACTCACTCAAGGATGAATTTGGGTCAACACTGATCACAAAAAACTTGTAGGAAGAGACGTATCTTGTCCTCTTTGGCTCAGGATGGGGCATTAGCATCCAACAAAGCTTTTCAAAATCCAAGTATTGAAAATTAATGTTTCACTCGTTTTTAAATAAATAATATAATTCTCAGTTTTAGTGATATGCTCATTCCTAGTTGATTCAGTAAGCAGAAATTCCATCCAACTTAGACTTGCTTTTCAATGCAAATCTGCCTGGCCACCCAGTTCTTACAGTCAATGTCCCATTCTCTGGTTTCTTCAGCAGCTCGATTTAGTGCCCCCTAATTATAGATTTCACTAACTACTGCACTAATGTGGGGGGTTCAGTCTTATAGAGTCATTGAATAATTACAAGAAAGCTGAATAGATATTAACCCAACATGGAGCCTGACATCTTCTGTACCACTGCAGAGATAACGCCTACATCGTAAGATTTAGATTCGAGGCCTTTCAGGAGTATTAACTAATTGCTCTTAACGAACTTGGTAGCTCAGGTAATAACCTAATTCATAGGAATTGCTGCCACTGTATTTCTTAGCTGTGTGTTTTCTTAAGCCGGTTTTGTCACATTAAAGAAAATAATAAATATTTAACCTAAGCCCCAGTTTTGAAGTATCACCACTGAGCTTTCTTCAGTTTGTTTTTCTCACCACTATTTTAATAGATGGCAACGAAAATTATCATATTTATGCAGTGCTAATAGCTTGGGTTTTTCAGGCGACATCACAATGTAATGTAACAAATCAAAAATGACAAAAACATCCTTTTGAAGAATTTGAATGACAGAAGGTAGGAGTAGGTGAGAAAATTTTTCTTCCTGCCAAAAAAGTATTTGCTTAAATAGCCACCCTCCCCCCCCATCTGCGGTATGGTCACTCTTGAACAGTCATTTGAGTAGATCCTTCAAATGGGGGAAGCATTTGCTGAAGAATTAGAAGTCAACCCAAAGAAGTCACCCGTGTACTGGCTGGGAGGATGTCTGCTAGGAAACTCAAGCTTCATAAAACCTGTCAAGTGCTGACCATTCCACCAACCCATTCCAAGCCCAACCCACTGAGCTGATGTTCCCATGAGGAAGAAAGCATCTTTCATGGGAATTACTGCTGCTTTCATCTTTCATGGGAAAAACCTTGAAGACTTGAGAAAGGAGTGGAGACAGGTCTGCGTTTCAGTTCTGGGTTTCTCCTCACACGTGACTGCGTTTACCTTCTGTGAATCTCTTCTATAATAGGGCTTGGAATGACCAGCCAAAACAGCAAGACTCTGTTCTTCACCGTTCACGGATGGAAAAAATGCAATGGGACATAGGTCACTGCTCTGCCAAATGGCAAGTGCAACGTATTCCCTTGACGTTTCACTGAATTGTGCTTTTTTTTTTAGTTGGAATCTCACTCCATCACCCAGGCTGGAGTGCAGTGGCATACTCACGGCCACTCCAGCATCAACTTCCTGGGCTCTGCCGATCTTTCCATCTCAGTTTTTTATTTATTGTAGAGACAAGGTCTCACCAAGTTGCCTGGGCTGATCTCAAACCCGTGGGCTCAGGCAATCCACTCGCCTCGGTCTCTCAAAGTGCTGGGATTGCAGGCTGAGCCCAGCTGCCTTTTTTTTTTTAACTTATAAAATATTGGTTGATAGAGATGCAATATTGCTACATTGCCCAGGCTGGTCTTGAACTCCTGGACTCAACTGATCCTCCCACCTCAGCCTCCCAAAGTGCTGGTGTTATAAAGAGCGAGCCTCTGTGCCCAGCCTCAGTGAAATCTGCAAACACTCACCGACTGATGAGGAGTTGAACTTCTTTTGACCCTTCACCCACATTTTACAGCCATTAAGAAGCTTATGAAAAAAATCTTAAGTGAAGCACATAAATGCTTAACAAGGCAGCATAAAAAAACAAATATTCAGTATGATCTCAATCGCATTAGAAATTATGTGCACAGCCAGGCTCAGTGGCTCAGCCTGTAATCCCATGCCTTTGGGAGGCTGAGGTGAGTGGATTGCCTGAGCCCGCGTGTTCGAGACACGCCTGGGCAGGTGAGACATCATCTCTACAATAAATCCAAAAAATAGCCGGGCGTGGTAGTGCGCGCCTGTAATTCCGGCTACTCGGAAGGCTGAGGCGGAAGGATCGCCAGAGCCCAGCAGGTCGAGGCTGCGGTGGCCAGGAGCGGCCACTGCACTCCAGTGTGGGCGACAGAGTGAGACTCCAGCTTTAAAAAAAAAAAAAAAAAATTATGTGCACAGAAAAGAGACAGTGAAGAAATAAGCCAGTGTTATGGAACATTATGCAGCCATAAAGGACACACATATGGACTTTGCAGCCACTTGGATGAATTTAGAGTCTATTATACTAGTGATCTATCACAGAAACAAAGAACAGGATATCGTATGTTCTCACTCATAAGTGGACCCTCAACATTGACCACAATACTGTAAGAAAGGGATTGGCAGGCTGGGCACGATGGCTCATGCCTATAATCCCAGCACTTGAAAGGCCAAGATGAGAGGATTGCCTGCGCTCATGGGTTCGAAACCAGGCTGGGCAACTTGACGAGATCTCATCTCTACAATAAATCAAAACACTAGCCGAGTGTGGTGGCACATGCCTGTAGTTCCAGTTACTTGGAAGGCTGAGGTGGAAGGATCGTCCAGCAGGTCGAGGCTGCGGTGGCTGTGAGCGTGCCACTGCCCTCCAGCTTAGGCAATAGAGTGAGACTCCAACTCCCCCTCCAAAAGGGGATTGGCAGTAGTGGGATATGGGGGGTGGGGTGGGGGGAAAGAACCACAACATCAATAAGACCCGATCTCAAACCAGGTAAAGTGTGGACCAAAGGAAGGCCCAAACTTTACCTGTACGATGACCATTTATTTGTATACCTAATCCTGAATTTATACCCCACATCTTTAAAATTAAAAAAGTAAAAAAAAAAAAAGTAAGCCAGTGTTAATACTAGTAACAACGGTTATGTTAGAGGCACGGGATTAGGGTAGTTATTATGACCTTGATCCTTTGTCACCCTTACAAAAACCAGGATTGTAAAAATTGTCTATGGTGAGTGTAACAATCATTTTATAATCATTTAGAAATTGTTTGAGAGACATAAAGGCTATCCCCCTTCCTGGCCAGGTGTTGCCTTCAGTGTGGATGGGACAGCCTGGGAAGGCCTCAGAGGTCCTGTTTTTTCCACACTCAACACACTTAGGTAGCAATGCTGAACTACAGGGAACCCCCCAAAACCAGGGATTTATTAAAAATCAGGTATTTATCCTCACATGTCTAAACTTGTCACCTTCAAAGTACTCTCCATGTGATGCAACACACAGATCAGGATGCTTTTTCCGCTGCTCAAGACAGTGTTTGAACTCCATGTTGATGCTTTTTAGTGCTTCTGCCTTTTGTTTTACCACTTCTCGTGGGCAAACATTTTCCTTTATTTTCATCTGGGACACACAAAAAAAGTCACTCGGGGTGAGATCGGGTGAAGGGTGGGGCACAGGAGGCATGCTGGTCAAAAATTGCTAAGTGTTCAGCACACTGTGGCAGGTGTGCTTGTAAATCACCCACCATGAAGTGGCCAAAGGCCTTAAAAGATCTCCAAAAAAACCTCACTGAAGGCCGGACGTGGTGGCCCAAGCTTGTAATCCCAGCACTTGGGGAGGCCAGGGAGAGGACTGCCTGAGTCCACAGGTTCAAGATCAGCCTGGGCAACATGATAAGACCTTGTTTCTACAATAAATCAAAAAATTAAGCCACGCATGGTGGCTCAGCCTGTAATCCCAGCACTTTGAGAGGCCAAGGTGAGAGGACTGCCTGAGCCCATGGGTTCAAGACCAGCCTGGGCAACACGGTGAGATCTTGTTTCTATAATAAATCAAAAAACTAGGCCAGGTTTGGTGGCTCAGCCTGTAATTCCAGCACTTTGGGAGGCCAAAGCATGTGGACTGCCTGATCCCGCAGGTTCGAGACCAGCCCAGGCAACTTGGTGAGACCTCATCTCTACAATAAATTAAAAAATGGTCAGGCATGGTAGCATGTGCCTGCAGTTCCACCTATTTGGAATGCTGCTGCGGAAGAATCGCCAGAGCCCAGTGGGTCGACACTGGGGTGGCAGTGAGCGTGCCACTGCACTCCCACCTGGGCGACGGAGAGACACTTCCACTCAAAAAAAAAAAATTCACTCAAGTCAAATGCAGCTTCTCCCAACAACGCTAGCTGGTACACGGAGGCTGATGAGTTCCTAATACACTGACCCAGTGGGGGAAGCCTGTGGCTATAAAGGCCAGCCCCCTAAAAGGGAATTCTGGATTTTTCTGGGGTCCCCCTTGTGTGATCAAAGCGACTCATCCAATGTTGGAAGAAAAGCAAGTTTTATTTACCAGCCACAGGGGCTCTACTTATTATGTGACCCCGTATGTTGACTTCCGGGACAAGGTCCAGGGCCAGAAAGACTGTGGCAAAGTCCTTATTTGGCCAATCACTGGAAAAGACTGAGGTTGCTACTGCCCTCTCCTGGGCCGCCTCAGCCAAGGTTTACTGCTAGGCACCTGGAACATCATTCTTGACTAGGGGCTCTTCGGAGAGTTGCCTACATTCAGGGAAGTTACAGAATCCAGTGAAATCTTTTCATTTCATTCTTTTTTCTGAGTTAGGGTCTCTGTTACCCAGGCTGGAGTAGTACAGTGGCACGCTCATGGCTCATCACAGCCTCAACCTCCTGGGCTCAGGTGATCCTTTCGCCTCAACCTCCCACGTGACCGGGACTAAAGGCATGCGCCACCACACCTGGCTTATTTTTAACTTTTTTGTAGAGACGAGGTCTTGATAGGTTGCCCAGGCTGCTGTCCAACTCCTGGCTCAAGCAATCCTCTCACCTCAGTCTCCCAAAGTGCTGGGATTACAGGCGTGGGGTACCATGCCCAGCCAAGTGAAATATCTGCTGTGGAAAAAAAAAATCAGCCAAGAGCAGTAGCTCACACCTGCTCAGAGGAGGGAAGCCCTCCTGTTATAGTTGGATAGGTGAGTTTGGTTCTACCAGGTATCCTGCTGAAATGTGGTCCCTAATGTTATTTTCTTCAGAGAGGCCTAGTGGGAGGTGTAGGGACTGAGGGGATGGGGGCCTCACGCAGAGGAAGGAAGCGTTCTTGCTCTATTTGCTTCCTTGAAAACTGGTCATCTAAGGGTCTGGCACCTCCTCCCTGCCTCGCTACGGTGTGACCCATTCCTCTTCACCTAACATCACACATGAAGACGTCCAGAGGCACTCACCAGGAGCAGATGTGCTGCTCTGGTCCGGCCTGCGGGACCGTGAGCCAATCACGCCTCTCTCCTTGATCAGTCGCCCAGTCTCAGGTGTTCCTTGATAGCAACACAAATAGACCAAGACCAACTCCCCCCACTTCCTGCACAGCTGTCGCATCGTGATCAGGGAAGTTAACTAAGTTAAATCCAAACAGACAGGGTCCTTCAGACATTCTAAGATGATGCCAGCATGTACGAGTTTACTGACAAAAAGGTTTGAGAATTAGTCCTAAAGTTAGTGCTTGGCTTCTTTTTCTTTTTAATGTACTGACTCTCACACTTACTAACCAGGTGATTCTGGCCAAGTTACTTCACCTCTCTGAGCTTCTGCTATTGCATCTGTAAAACCGGGATAATCAACTACTGCATACAGTTATTGTGGAGATTAGTTAAAATAATACATAAGGAATACATACACAATAAAGAAGCCACCCAATAAATATTGCCTAATGTAAGCTGTGATCTTTTTTTTTTTTTTTTGAGTTGGAGTCTCACTCTGTCACCCAGACTGGAGGGCAGTGGCCGCTCCCGGCCACCGCAGCCTTGACCTGCTGGTCTCCAGCGATCCTTCTGCCTCAGCCTTTCAAGTAGCTGGAACTACAGGCACGCCCTACCACACCTGGCTAATTTTTATTGTAGAGATGAGGTCTCGCCGAGTTGCCCAGGCGGGTCTCGAACCCACGGGCTCAGGCAATCCACTCACCTCAGCCTCCCAAGGCGCGGGATTACAGGCTAAGCCACCAAGCCCGGCTGTAAGCTGTGATTTTAAGACTAGGAGTCTAGTGACTTCTTCAGAGAGGTCATTGACTGTGCCATCTGGGCTGCTATAGGGTCTGAATGGCTGTAAACAAAGCTCTTCCGAGGAAAGCTGTTCCAACTCTGGTTCTGCCCATATTAAGGTTACTTGAGTCTTCAGTTCCTAATTCTTTCTTTTTTTTTTTTTAGTAGAAGTCTCACTCTGATGCCCAAGCTGGAGTACAGTGGCACACTCATGGCCACCACAGCCTCTACCTTCTGGGCTCAGGTGAGCCTTCTGCCTCAGCCCTCCAAGAAGCTGGAACTACAGGCACACACCACCACACCCGGCTAAGTTTTTGATTTATTGTAGACATGAGGTCTTGCCAAGTTGCTCAGGCTGGTCTCAAACTCTGGGCTCAGGTACTCCTCCTGCCTCTGCCTCCCGAAGTGCTGGGATTATAGGCATCAGTTCCTAATTTTCAATGCAGATCATTGCATTCAAATATTGATGAGGCCAGGCACAGGAGCTCATGCCTATAATCCCAGCCCTTGGGGTGGCCAAGGCAGGAGGATCACCTGAGCCCAGAAGTATGAAACCAGCCTGGGCAACTTGGCAAGACCTCATCATTACAATAAAATAATTAGCCAGGCATGGCGGCACACACCTGTAATTCCAGCTACTCAAGAGGCTGAGGCAGAAGGATCACCTGAGCCCAGCGGGTTGAGGCTGTGGCAGCCATGATCATGCCACTGCACTCTAGCCTAGGTGACAGAAAGAGAATTCGATTCAAAACAAACAAACAAAAAACCTGTTGATCAGTTACCCTTCTCTTTCCTCTAGCATTATTTAATTGGTTTGCTATCTAGCTATTTTCAAAGACTTAAAATATTACAACATACGCCACATACAATTTTATGGGGAAGCTGAAATCACTGACTGACCTCTGACAACCACAGCCTTCTGTGTGCTTAATCGACCATCCCTAAGTGTCCTAGTCACATTAGCTCCGTAAAGTACAAGCTCCTTAATTGTACCTATCTGCAAGTTATCACTTAGCCTACAGATGCATGGTTATACTTTAGATCACGACAATGTCCTGTTTCTGTTCAACTCAATTAACATGTATAGATGTCACTATGTGCCTGATGGTGGGCTGGGAACTGGGGATACAAAGATGACCCTGACTTGGTCTCTGGCCCTCAAGAACCTTCCATGGCCTGTCTCTCTTCACATGAGGAGGCCTAGACACACACACGGAGTAAAAACTTCCCACTCTAACGACTGAAAGAGTAGGAATGATATGCTACGCAAAGTGGTTTATTCTGTTTGGGAACTGAGTACTGAAGGATGAAAAGGAGTTTCTCCAGTAAAGAAAAGGAGTTCTGTCTCAGGCTGAAAGGAAGACCCGAGGTACAGATGTGTTTGGCCGTCCAGAGAATCACAACTTGTCTGATAGGGCTGGAACCCCTGGTGTCTGGTGAGCACTGAGGGTCGAGCCTCCAAAATTGGACAGGAACACATTCAGGTATTGAAGAACCTTGTGTGCACACTGAGGGTGCCAGAATCTACTCACAGACGAGGTGAGCCCTCAGAGGCTCTTCAGCAGTGGGCGGCCTGGGGCGTCTGGGAGGGGACCTTCAGCAGCTCTTGTAATAGTTCACGGTTCCAAGATGGGCCCCAATGGAGGCGGTGGGGAGAGGGGAGGAGTCCACTTCTGGGTGAGAGGTGGGACCCAGAAATGGAGGCTGATGGGAAGGGTGAGAGAGACGAGCTATGGATGGACCCAAGGTTCCTAACGAACTGAGAGGTGAGTTCCTTAAAAGGGAAGAACACCCCTTAGTGTAAGGAAAACCACTTCAGATTTCTCTACTGCCAGGCCATGATCATACCACTGTAGCCTTGACCTGCCGTGCTCAGGCGATCCTTCCGTCTCAACCTTTCAAGTAGCTGGGACTACAGGTGCATGCTACCACACCCGGTTAATTTTTTGATTTATCATAGAGACGGGGTCTCACCAAGTTGCCCAGCCTGGTCTCAAACCCCTGAGCTCAGGCAATTCTTTCACCCATGCCTCCCAAAGTGTTGGGATGACAGGTGTGAGCCACCACAACTGGCTTATTCTTTTTTGAAGTTGTCATTTATTAAGTGGACTGCTTACTGGAAGTCCTAGCAGGCACCCAATTGCTACTTCATGCATTTAATACTTTCAACATCCTTACAGTATTATGTATTAACCTCACTTTACAGAGAGGGAAACTGAGGCTCAGAATGACTTAAAGAAGCGATTTACAGGCTTGGTGGCTCAGCCTGTAATCCCAGCACTTTGGGATTCTGAGGTGAGTGGAATTGCCTGAGCCTGCGGGTTCGAAACCCGCCTGGGCAACTTGGAGAGACCTCATCTCTACAATAAATCAAAAATTAGCCGGGCATGGTAGCGCGCACCTGTAGTTCCAGCTATGTGGAAGGCTGAGGCGGAAGGATTGCCGGAGCCCAGCAGGTCGAGGCTGCGGTGGTCGAGAGCGGCCACTGTACTCCAGTCTGGGTGACAGAGTGAGACTCCAACTCAAAAAAAAAAGAAGCGATTTACCTAAAATCCCAACTACCAAGTAGCTGGAGAACTATTTGGGGTTCAACTCCAGATCCACTCTCTTTCTTATGCGTCTCCATCTCCCTCATGTCACTGAGAGGTACGGACAAGGGCTCTAGTGATTCTGGCCAAATTCCAAGCGAAACAATTCAATTCTTTATTCCTCTCTGCCCCTACCATTTGCTCTAGTTTTCACTCAGAACGTATTCACTTCTCTTTGTTCACCTTAGAATCTCCATCTTTAAGTACAATCAATGAGTTTCTCAGGATCAGAAGGCTCCCTTAGCCATTCCTAGGCCCCTGTGGGTCTATTCGAGTTTGGAGGGTGCTGAGGGCCTTGGAAAGTGGTCATACATGTCTATGCCACATCTACTGTTAAGTACTTTTTGTTCTTCCACAATTCCCCTTACCCAAAATCTGACATTACATTATTGTTTTTTAATCTTGCTTACAAAATGACAACAAGCTGGGTGTGGTGGCTTATACCTGTAATCCCAGAATTTTGGGGGCTAAGCAGGACTGCTTGAGCCCAGGAGTTTGAGACCATCCTACATAGTGAGATCTCATCTCTACAAAAAACTTTAAAAAAAGCCTAGCTAGATGTGGTGGCATGTGCCTTTAGTCCCAGCCACTCGGGAGGCTGAGGCAGAAGGATCGCCTGAATCCAGGAAGTCGAGGCTAGTGAGCCAGGATGGTGCTACTGTACCCTCCAGTCTGGGTACCAGTTGAGACCCTGTCTCAAAAAACAAACAAAAAAGAAAACAGTGGATTACGAGAGCCAAGAATTGATAATGCAAGGTTAGTTCTCTAGTTGGTAGCCTCAAATTAGTACAATTTTCATTACTCATGGATTTTATACCTGCAGATTTGATTACTTTCTAAAAGGTATTTATAACCTTTTTTCAGTCATCTGCAGGCATACACGAGGCATCAAAATGACTGAGTCACATGACACACACACGGTCCCAGCTGCGGTTGAACACTGTGATGCCCTGCCTTCTGGTTTCAGTTCTCAGACTGTGGGCAGGCATCCTCACTGTGGCCTGCTTAGCGCTATGTCTTTATATTGTCGTGCTTTTCATGGGTGATATCATTGTTTGAAATGGCCCCCGTCTGTAGTGCTGTAGTGCTATCTAGTATTGCTAAACCCAGGAAGACTGTGAGGTGGCTTACGGAGAAGATGGGCACGCCACACACACTTCTGTTCAGCCTGAGTAAGAACTGGCCGGGAGTTCAGTGTTCATCAACCAGCAGTTAAGCATTAAAGTCTCCTTAAGGAAGCACACATGTAAAGCAAGGTGTTGATTTGTGGATGGAAACGCTATGAGCAGAGGTCCTCAGGAATCCAGCTCCGTATTTTGCTAATTCAGTGTTCACAGTGACTTTATAGAGCAAAACTACTGTGAATAATAATCGGCTGAAGTTAGAGGGTGAAGGGGGGTAGCACACCAGATATGGAGTCAGAAGGTTTGGATGCTAATTATCAATCTTCAACTGGCCTTACCCCTTACCTATCCAGGTCTCAACTTCTTTGACTATCAAATGGAAATATTAAATATCTGCTAGGGCCCCAAAGAGTTATGAGGACATACTGAGATGACCAAAAGTGAACTTTTTTGAGTCGAGGTCTCACTCTATTACCCAGGCTGCAGTGCAGCCTCAACCTCCTGGGCTCAGGCAATCCTTCTGCCTCAACCTTCCAAGTAGCGGGGACTACAGGCACACACCACAATGCCCTGTAATTTTTACATTTTTCTGCAGAGCTGAGGTCTTGCTATGTTGCCCTCATGGTCTTAAACTCCTGGGCTCAAGCAATCCTCCTACCTTGGCCTCCCAAAGTTCTGGGATTACAGGCATGAGCCACCACACCAGGTCCCAACATGTACTTTTTGAGAAAGCAGAAGCTCCTATAAAAATATCAACACCACGCTTCAATTAGTGGTGTGGAAAAACTGAATTTCCACATGCAATAGAATGAAATTTGGCCCTTATCTTACAAGATACACAAGAATCAACTCAAAATGGATAAAACAACTAAATTTTTTTTTTTTTTTTTAGTTGGAGTCTCACTCTGTCGCTCAGGCTGGAGGGCAGTGGCATGCTCCCAGCCACCGCAGCCTCGACCTGCTGGGCTCCGGCGATCCTTCCGCCTCAGCATTCTAAGTAGCTGAAACTACAGGTGTGCGCTACCACGCCCGGCTGATTTTTTTATTTATTGTAAAGATGAGGTCTCCCCAAGTTGCCCAGGCGGGTCTCGAACCGGTGAGCTCAGGCAATCTACTCATCTCAGCCTCCCAAAGGCGAGAGATTACAGGCTGAGCCACCAAGCCCAGCAAAAGACCTAAATGTTAAGATCAGAAATTATTAAACTCCTAGAAGAGAAAGAATATGGGGTAAGTTCCTGATATTGGCCTTGACAATAGTTTTCTGGATATCCCACCAAAAGCTATGGCCACAAGAGCAAAAACTTCAAAAACGGAGCTACATCAAACTAAAAAGCCTTACAATCAACAAAATGAAAACAGCAACCTATGGGTTGGAAAAAATTCTTGCAAACCATATGTCTGACATAAGGTTAACATACCCAAAACAACAACTCGTAATGCCTCAACAGAAGAATAAAATCCAAATTACAAAACAGACAAAAGACCTGAAAAAATATTTCTCAAAAAAAAAAAAAAAACGCCCAAAACAAAAAAAAACCTAGCTGGGTGCAGTGACTCAAGCCTGTAATCCCAGCACTTTGGGAGGCCGAGGTAAGAGGACTGCCTGAGCCTATGGGTTCAAGGTCAGCCCAGGCAACTTGGTGAGACCTCATCTCTACAATAAATTAAAAAATTAGCCGGGCATTGTAGCGCGTGCCTGTATTTCTGGCAACTTGGAAGGCTGAGGCGAAAGGATTGCCAGAGCCCAGCGACTCAACGCTGGGGTGGTCGTGAGCATGCCGCTGCACTCCAGCCTCGGCCACAGAGTGAGAATCCAACTCAAAAAAACAAAACAAAACTAAAAACAAAACAAAACCCATCCATAAAAATTGCCATCAGTTATATGAAAAGATGCTCAACATCATTTGTCATCAGGGAAATGTAAATTAAAACCGTAAGATACACCTAAGATTCAATGAGTAAGTTTTAGCTACTTTTACTATATTAAGAAAAAATTGGTAACTGTAAGATGGTAGATATGTTAATTAGCTTCACTACAGTAATCTTTTTACTATCTATATACATCCCATAGCATCATGGTATATTGTTTAAGTTTACAAAACAACATTTGTTTAAAAATATATTTGGGAGGCCGAGGCAAGAGAACTGCCTGAGCCAGGGGTTCGAGACCAGCCTGGGCAACTTGGTGAGACCTCGTCTCCACAATAAATCAAGAAAAATTAGCCGGGCAAGGTGGCATGCACCTGTGGTTTCAGCTACTTGGAAGGCTGAGGTGGAAGCACCACCTGAGCCAAGCGGGTCGAGGCTGCGGTGGCCATGAGTATGCCACTGCACTCCAGCCTGGGCCACAGAGTGAGACTCCGACTCAATAAAAAAGATCTTTTTTCTTAACAATATAAAAAAATTTTTAAGTTAAAAAAAAAAAGGCTGAGTGTGGTGGCTCATGCCTGTAATCCCAGCACTTTGGGAAGCCAAGGCAAGAAGGACTGCTTGAGCCCAGAAATTCAAGAGCAATCCAGAAAACATGGCAAAATCCCATCGCTACATAAAAAACATTAAATTTTTAAAAATAAAATATTAACAATAAACATGTTCTTTTTATATCTGGCACTTAGAAAGTTTCAAGGTATTTTTGATATGTTATAATTATTTTATGCCTAAGTTTTTTAATTATCGCATTTTAATATCTATGGGCTTTGTGTTCAAAGATAATTATAATGTGTAATTATGAAGTCTTCTTTCTTAGCAGAACATAAAGACTGGTATGTCTTAATTCACTAGCCTCTTGGAGTAGATAAAATATGGTATTTTATACCTACTCTACAGTACTCTCAGTGTCAACGATAAGCTTTGTAAATAAAAGGAAACCAATTGTGTTCTTTTGTGTGTGTGTGTGATTTGGAGTCTCACTCTGTTGCCCAGGGTGGAGTGCAGTGGCACACTCATGGCCACCCCAGTGTTGACCAGCTGGGCTCCAATGATTCTTCTGCCTAAGCCTTCCAAGTAGCCGGAACTACAAGTGCACACGCTATCACACCCGGCTAATTTTTTGATTTTATTGTAGAGACAAGGTCTCGTCAAGGTGCCTGGGTTGGTCTCGAACCCACAGGCGCAGGCAATCCACTCTCCTCGGCCTCCCCAAGTGCTGGGATTACAGACTGAGTCACTGAGACCAGCCTGTTCATTCTTTTAATAAACTCTCAGCCCTACCTTCATATTCCTTCATGTCTTTTCCTCACGTGGCTTTATTTTAAACTATTCTCACTTTCTTTTCAAAAAATTTAACTTTTTAAGAGACATTCTAATTTTCTAGTGTAATATCTAATGCAAAGAGATAAAAAGTTAGCTGGGCTCGGTGGCTCAGCCTATAATCCCGCGCCTTTGGGAGGCTGAGGTGAGTGGATTGCCTGAGCCTGCGGGTTTGTGACCCGCTTGGGCAGCGAGACCTCATCTCTACAATAAATAAAAAAATCAGCCGGGCATGGTAGCGCATGCCTGTAATTCCGGCTACTTGGAAGGCTGGGACGGAAGGATCGCCGGAGCCCAGCAGGTCGAGGCTGTGGTGGCCGGGAGCGGCCAATGCACTCCAATCTGGGCGACAGAGTGAGACTCCAACTCAAAAAAAAAAAAAAGAAATAAAAAGTCCCTTGGGATAAAATATTGAACTACCAACATCTCCAACTAACTCTGAAAAGTCAGAGTACTTTCCAGAAGTTCCTAGCTTGCCTGTAGTTGATTATCAAAAAGACTGTTGAATTATCTCACAGATAATATGGTAACAATAGCTCTCTCAGGTGGTGCCAGAAATGATGACCCTGTGTAATGTCTAAAAACTTCCTTTTCCCTATTTATAGCTGCCCAAGTGAAATAATTTTTTCTTGTAGACTGATGGGATTATTTCTTTTTATCTCCTGCTTCAAGAACTGCTCCAAGGTAGAAAGGCTTATTTCAGGGAAAAAAATGAAACAGGAATCTGAGTCCTCACCAGCACTAACTGGGAGAGGCGGGGAAGTGACTGAGGTAGAATAAAAGAGAGTAGAATCTACTGGAAGAAAGTGCCAGGTCCTTCATGAAAATGTGTTTGTGGAGACGGAGGTCTTGCTATGTTGCCCAGGCCGGTCTTGAACTCTTGGACTCAAGCAATTCTCTAGCATTGGTCTCCCAAAGTGCTGGGATTATAGGAGAGAGCCACCTTCATGGAAATGTACTGACCTCTAGAACAACAGGGCCCACTAGGACCACTGGAAAGCAGTGACATGATTGGGGAACACCCACCCAATTACCGAGGCAGGTTACCACATGACAAAATACTTATTACACACAAGACCAGCATACCACTTACTTCACGCACTTTTCTTCAAATAAGTGTCTAAGAATAACAGGTTACCCCTCTAAAACAATGCACAGCTAATAGAGTGGAAAGTGGATTCTTGGGTGACAACCCAGAGTCCAGTGTGTTATTTAGCCAAAAATGGGGGTTAAGAGGTGAGGCCAAGAGGGTCACTTGTCTCTCTCGAATGAAGTTTCATCTCCAGGCTGGGCATGGTGGCTCATGCCTGTGATCCCAGCACTTTGGGAGGCCAAGGCCAAAGGATGGCCTGGGGCCAGGAGTTCGAGACCAACCTGTGCAACATAACAAGATCACTGAATACAAAAATAAAAAACTTAGCCATGGTGGCACATGCCTGTAGTCCCAGCTACTTGGGAGACTGAGTCCAAGAGGATGAGGCTGTAATGAGCCATGATTGTTCCACTGCACTCCAGCCTGGGTGACAGTGAGGACCCAATTCAAAAAGAAGAAAAAAAGCTTCCCAGTATTGAGATGTCCCTAGGTCATGCGCACATGTGATGAGTAATCACAAGTACGTTCCTATTTTCTTTACTGTATACTACCTTTTTCTATGCGTAAGTGATTAACTGGCTCTTTACCCACATGGCTGGGTTTATATGTGCATTATTTTATGCAATCACAGTTCGCCACGTGAAATGGCTGTTGGCTCAAGCTCACCAAAGGGACTGTCAACAGGGCTGGAATGTTTACTGTAACCATTAGCTTAATTTCACCCAGTGTCATTCAATGGTTGACATTAAGAGGGTCCAAGAAATTGCAGCATTTCTGTCTTCCTGGGAGGTACAGAAAGACAACATTAGTAGCAGGCCAACACTTTTTCTCCCACACAGGCATCTGACCTGGCACAGGTTCAGGAAGTGGGAGGGGGACTGAACCCCAATCTGCGTGCCAAGTATTTAAGATTGGGTTGGGAGCCGTAGGTAGTTCATGCCTGTAGTCCTAGCACTGTGGGAAGCCGAGGCAGGAGAATCACTTGAGCCTAGGAGTTCAAGAGCAGTCTGGGAAACATATCAAGACCTTTTCTCTACAAAAAAATTTTTAAGATTACCTAGACAAGGTGGCAGGCACCTGCTGCTCCAGTACTCAGAAGGCTGAGGCAGAAGGATCGCCTGAGCCCAGGAGGTCAAGGGTGCAGTGGGTTATGACCAGCCTGGGCAATAGTGAGACCACAACAAAAAAAAAAAGAAGAAAAAAAGAAAAAACATATATGAATATGTATATGGAGGAATTAGACAATAATACTCCAGACATTTGTGTCACCTGTCCTTACACTCTAAAACTCTTTCCCAGATGAGATCAAGGAGCTCTACTAAGCACATCAGAAGCTGGGCTCCCCTGATTCTGGGTCCGAATGCCTGATCCAAGTCTCTGTAGCTAGGTGATCTTTAGGAAAATATTCTTTTGCCTCAGTGAAAGAGGAGTGGAAGGCAGAACAGAAAACTGTCCTCTGTCAAGCCTCAGTGAACTGGTCATGATTTACAGAGTCATAAAGCTGTAAAATCCCACAGAGTGTGAGCGGCAACCAAATCTCTCCACCTTGGGAAAGCCGGTGGTGCTCAGGTATTCCATTATTCTGGGTTCCACCTGGCATCTTTCCCACCGTCAGTAACTGCACGGCTTGAGAAAACCCTATGTCTCCACATCTCACCCCAGGAGGCCAGTGCTAGAGAAAATGGGTTTCCAACACTTTCTGCTTCTCCTCCACGAGATGACTTGATCTGTTTCCAAAATGTCTTGAACCAAACCTCAGCTTTATTTGGCAATTTCTTTGAAATGAAAGCAAGCAGGGCATGGTGGCTCACACTTATAATCCCAGCACTCTGGGAGGCAAAGGCCGCAAGATCGCTTGAGACCAGAAGTTTGAGAAAAACATGAAAATAAAATGAAGGGAAGGAAAGATGATTAACTTCTGATTTGGCAATTCTTAGCACTTCCTATGCAGCAACATAACAAGACCTGAATTATTTACTTATTCAGTACCCATAAATAAGTGGGTAACTTTCTTCAACTTTCTTTCTTTCTAGATTGGCTGCCAAGTTGGGTGGTACAAATATACCTAGCTAGGAAAAAAAAATGAACTTTTACTTATATGTATGTGACAGCCCTAAAAGTTTTAAATGTATTATGTATACTTTATTTTGAACATAATGTATTAATATAGTAGCATACGTGTGCAACTATCCAAAAAATATATAGCTCAATGGGTACAAGTTCAAAATTTTTTTTATCAACAGGGCTACATAATTTAAAAAGTCTGAAGATAATGTCTCTTGTAAACTACAAACACACAGGAATGAATTCAAAGGTAAAAGTGAAATCAGTAAGTACTTTTCCAAATAGTAAACAAACAAACAACAATAAAAAAACACAAGCGACTTTGCAACTCGGAGAAGCCATTCTGTCCTAAAGGCGACTTTCCTGAAGAGCTAGTGCCTCCAAAGCAGGAGATGTCTCATGTTTTAGCCAGGGATGTGAAGAGTAGGGCCAGCTTAACTACTATCTATGTTCAACCTATTAGATTTAAGTTCACAGTTTCTTATTAAGTTTAAAGAGAAGCTTGCTACACACGAGAAAATTGAACCAGAAAGGCCAGGGAAGTGAAGGGAACAGAAGAGACCACTCCATTTGTTCACTGCAATGTGAGTCCTGCCTCTGAAAGTGTTATTTCATTTCAATTTCTGACTAATAAAATGCAGAAATCAAAGTTTTTAAAAAAGGAGCAGAACCACTTTTAGTTTGTTTGAAGACAAAGTCTCTCTGTTGCCCAGACTGGAGTGCGATGGCATGATCATAGCTTACTACAGCCTCAAACTCCTGGGCTCAAGCAATCCTCCAGGGCCACTGTCTCCTAAGTAGCTAGGACTACAGGTGTGTGTCCCCACACTGGGCTAATTTTTTTTTTTTTTGTAGAGACAAGGTCTCACTATGTTGTCCAGGCTAGTCTCAAACTCCTGGTCTCAAGTGATGTGCCTGCCTGGCCCTCCCAAATCTCTGGGATTACAGACACAGATCGTACCTGACTAGGAAAAAAACTTAGGCTCACAGAACTTGACCTATTTCAATGTCAATGCACCACACTTAGAAATAACCTTTTATACTGACATACACATATTTTAATAGGGACTATAGTCTTTAGGCCGATGCCCAAGAACACCACAGCTGAAAAAGGACAGGTGAGTGGCTCATCCTGAAATCTGGCACTAAACAAGCTAAGGACACCTTGTGTATGCCTGTTTTTCCAACTTCTCTATATTGTTGGCCCCCCAAAAATTACACACATTCATATAATGCATGTATCATTAGAGACAGACAACAGACAGGACTAAGAGCCACAGCTGCCTTGCAATGAACATGGCAGGATACCTGGGATGCTTTCTAACTTCCTTCTGAGCTCCTCATTCTCTTGTTGCAGTGAAATAACCTCCTGTTCCAGCTCCTGGCATCTAGGACAGTAGCCTTCCTCTTCCTCCTCCTCTTCCTCCTCCGGCAGTGTGGATGAGGACGGGTGCCCGTGGGATTCGGATGTTGCTGGGGAGGTCCAGCCACCTAGCGTATGCACAGGGGAGGTGGACAGAGGATCCATGTCGGCCAAGTGGCCGTACTCACTGACCGATGAGGCGTTCGCAGTCGGGAAGCTCCCCGAGAGCAGGTAATTTTGTAGAGAGTCCGTGAAAACTCTCAAGAAGGCAGAAGTCTGTTGCTTCCTTTGCATATATTGCATCTCTATGTCAACACTGTCTGAGGTCTGACTGTGGACCCCTTTCCCAATGTGACACTGTTCCTGTCTTTCATTGTAAGTTGAGCCTTCCTGCTTTACGCAAGAAATCATGGATTGAGAGTGGTTGGAGTCCAGAAGTTTCCCTCCACAGTTCAGGAGACTGAGAACGCGGCTGCACTGCTGGGCGAAGGCATCCAAGATCATCCGGCTCTCTGAAATAGATGAGAGGACACATCAGTGACCCATAGCCAGTGGCAAGTGACCAGTAAGATCCTCAATGTTGAGCTTAACCTTCAAACATGTTAAAAATATGTATTTGTCCTCTCGGTCACAATTCAAGATGACACAGTGAGTCCACTGTTAACAGAATGAGTAACTTCCTGCTGTTCTGTGATGGGGGGGTGCCCGATGAGTCACCCTAGTCCCTTACCCCAGGAAATGGCTGGATGGTGACTTGGGGTGCCCAAGAGAGTCCTCTGCCTGTGGCATTAAAGGGCCTGCATGGGTCTCAACTCACACCTTTGGTTTCATTAATATCCCCTCTCTAATGAATCGAGCCAGCCACTGCAGACTCAATTCCTCACTGATAGAAGGGCTTACAGCAATCATTACTTCTATTTCTGGAGTGCCCTCATGCCCTTGCTATTAATCAGCTGATACAATCCCTGCCGAGTACACAGCTCCAGATGCAAACTGGAGGAGGAAGATAAGTCTTTCTGAAGACCTCGCTAGAAATCTAAGGTAAAACAGGCGGGCCTATGGGCAAAGGACCAGCATGAGGTGAAACCGACGTGTCACCAACATCTGAGTTCCCTGATCTTTCTCGTTATGTATTGGCTAACTTGGATTCCTTGTCCAGGCCAACGTTAAGGCTGACCTATGCCAGTATCATCAGTCGTGCCACCTCTCAGAGACTCTTCCGTCAGACTGCCAACACCTAAAATGGCACGTGCCATGGGTGCCTCTCAGCCCACATACATGAACTCTAAAGCATATGACTGCCAAGCAGCAAAAAGCAATCAATCAACTCACTGTGAAAATAACCGGGGGGGGGGGGGCAAACCCCTTAATGTTTGTAAATTGTGGACACTGAAAATGTAGTCAGGCTCGGTGGCTCAGCCTGTAATCCCGCACCTTTGGGAGGCTGAGGTGAGTGGATTGCCTGAGCCCGTGGGTTTGAGACCCGCCTGGGCAACTTGGCGAGACCTCATCTCTATAATAAATCAAAAAATTAGCCGGGTGTGGTAGCGTGCACCTGCAGTTCCAGCTACTTGGAAGGCTGAGGCAGAAGGATCGCCGGAGCCCAGCAAGTTGTGGCTGCAGTGGCCGGGAGCAGCCACTGCACTCCAGTCTGGGCGACAGAGTGAGACTCCAACTCAAAAAAAAAAAAAGAAAGAAAATGTGTGTTCGTGTTGTCAGTCTCAGGGTCTTGAAGATTCACCCTAAATGTAACTCCACGAGGCCAACCTCTTCTTCCCTAGCATGGGCTGCTATAAAAACAAAGACAGCGATGGAGTGAGACTCCAACTCAAAACAAAAACAAAACAAAAAAACAGACAGGGGGCCCTTCTCAGAGCTCACACAGTGGCATGAGGTATCCTCTCTCTCCCTTACCCAAAACAATAGCAACAAGCAAAACACTGGAGATTTCAGATGCCAAAGACCACTGGTATTCTGTGTAGTTTTTGTTTATTTTAGAATTGGGGGGTATATGTGAGGATTTGCTACATAAGTAAACTGTGTTAGGAGAGGTTTGAGCTTCTAGCGAGCCGAGCCCTCTCTCCCTGGTAGTGAACACGGTACCCAGTGAGTGGTTGTGCCTCTTGTCCCCCCTCTTGTCCCTCCTGCTTCCCTCACCCCAGTGTCTGTTGTGCCCATCTTTGTCCTTTCGTGCCCAATGTTTAGGGCTTGCTTATGAGAGAGAACATGCGGTGTTAGTTTTTTGTTTCTGTGATAGAGTTCACTTAGCCAATTAACTATTGTTTATGACAGAAAGGTAATGAAATATTTGCTCCCTCGGAACATGTAAATTAGCTGCATCTTTTTCTAGGGTGAAGGGTGACTTTTAAAATAAAAGTGGGGCAGCCGTCTTTCGGGTCCCCTCCTGCTGTGAGAGCTTTTCTGTCTTAATAAATTCCTACTCTTGGCCGGGCGCAGTGGCTCAAGCCTGTAATCCCAGCACTTTGGGAGGCTGAGGTGAGGGGATTGCCTGAGTCCACAGGTTTGAGAACAACCTGGGCAACTTGGCGAGACCTCATCTCTGCAATAAGCCCAAAAATTAGCCGGACATGGTAGCGTGCACCTGTAGTTTCGGCTACTCAGAAGGCTAATGTGGAAGGATCGCCTGAGCCCAGCAGGTTGGTGCTGGGGTGGCCATGAGCATGCCATTGCACTCTAGGCTGGGCAACAGAGACTCCAACTCAAACAAAACAGAATAAAATTAAAAAAAAAATCCCCTCCTACTTTCTAAATAAAATAAAAAGTGGTGAGGTGTTTCAAGGGCTTCTATGGGGCCAATGAGCCTGAACAGGTGCATAAGAAATCCATTAGAATGCCCAGGATGTATGACCAGGGCAACCACAACTTTAAGAGCTCTCCATGAGACATTCAATGCCCTACTGTGTTCTTCCTTCTTACTACTCTTTCATGAAATAACTAAGGTATCAAGCGGAGAAGAGTCTAAGTGCTCTTTCCCCTTTTCTTTGAGTCGGGGTCTTACTGTCACCCAGGCTGGAGTGGCATGATCATGGTTCACTGCTGCAGCCTCGACCTCCTGTGCTCAAGCAATGCTCCTGCCTCAGCCTCCCAAAGGGCTGGATTACAAGTGTGAGTCACCAAGCCCGGCCTCTTTTCCTACTTTTTTTTTTTGAGTTGAAGTCTCATCCTGTTGCCCAGGCTGGAGTGCAGTGGCATGCTCACAGCCACCGCAGCCTTGACCTGCTGGGCTCAGGCGATCCTTCCGCCTTAGCCTCCCAAGTAGCTGGAACTACAGGCATGAGCCACCATGCCCAGCTAATTTTTTGATTTATTGTAGAGATGAGGTCCCACCATTGTTGCTCAAGTTGGTCTAGAATCCCTGTCTCACATCCTCCTGCCTCAGCCTCCCAAAGTGCTGGGATTACAGGCTTGAGCCACCGTGCCCTGTCCTCTTTTCCCACTTTTTAATAAGAATGTATATGTAAAGCCTGCAGCACAGTGCTGGGTACATATGAAGTGTCTCCCAGATCTAAAAGATGCTACCATTCCTGAATCTGTCTTTAAAAACTGCAAGCCAGAATAGAGGCCAGAACGCTTCTGTTCCAGAGAGGATCGTGAGCTGTACCAGAGTGTGAGGCTGGCACAGAGCCCCCGGGGAATAGTGACTATACACATGGCAGGGACTCTTGTATGTGCACAGAGGACCTGCGCACATACATTTGTATCATCTTCAGATTTACTTGATCGAGGGGGGGTTACAAAACCATTTCAATTTCTAATTGAATTTCTAGGCAGGCTCAGAGTCCACAGTACAATTTTCTTCTTGGGATAGCACATTTTTGCTCTTAGGAGTAGGATGACCCTCAGACCCAGGCAAGAAGACCCTGCCTGACCACTCCTCCACCCCCTCAGTCAATCCTCTCACCACAGGGAGAAGCCCAAGATCCAGTAATCCCCCACCCAAACTGCTTTGAGGACCTGTGCCTGTCTCTTTCCTGAGCCACCAACCCAGACCATGGAGCCGAGCTGACAAGTTTGGACGGGGGTCCGCATTATGTGTGTAGTGAGGTTCCTCCTGGTAACAGATTGGGGTGGGATGGCAGGAGAGGGACGAGAAGGTCATGGGTCAAATCCCAAAGTCAAACCTGGTTCATCACACTCTTCCGTGTATCAGTGTTAAAATATTATTCAAATATTTCAAGGCACTGGAAAGAAAAGAATTCAACTTCAAGGATTACCTTTGTCATTTTTGTATATATCAATTCTAAGAACAAATTCAGAATGAAGCATTTTAAAAACTGCAGGCAAAGACTATTTTAGGATTATGAAGGTCTATTTGTCAGTAGGCAGATAGAACATACGTAACAGTTTGTTAGCCTGACAAACTTTTTAGTTATTGGACATATGGTATGTAGGCCTTCATTTGGACCTCGTCTTGTCTCACAAATATTCGGGTGCCATTTCTTTACAACGAACAAAACCAAATAAACAAGAATGTCAACAGCTGAACCATAAACGTGGGAGGTTTAAGATATTGCACTCTCATTTTCTTACTTCCTGATTTTTGTTCTTTTATTAGTAAAAATCAAAGGATGATATTGATTGGAAAGTTTCAATTCCACCACAACAGCAGTTTCCATTCATTTTAATCCTATAATCTCATTCTAGACTTGAAGTTGTATTTACTGTTTGCATTTTAATCAGCAGAATCTCCCCTGATTTACACCCTACACACCTTTAACATAACCTTGGTGAAAGGGACAAAATATGAAAGTCTAAGATGGAATTACCTAGAAGGAACTGCTTGAATATATCTGCTCAATGTCCTACAAAACACTCAGTAGTTTTAATCATATTGATAAATCACATTACAGCATAGATTTTAAGAGAAAAAAAAATCTGACTTAGGGACAAGCGTGATTTGTTTTCTTAATTGAAGGATAAACTCGTAACATGCTGAGAAAAAATCATTATGTAATATACTACATTATGAAGATAATCTATTAAAGTGCACTCAGAATAAGAGAGAATAGCTACAACCATAAAACAGTCCTTGCCTGCCGTTTTCTAAATGCTACATTCTGAATCTGTTCTGAGAAGCGATACCTACAAAAATAGCAACGGTAACCTTAAAAGTCGAATTCTTTCTCTTTTCAATGCCTTGAAATATTTGAACAGTATTTTAACACTGGTATATGGAAAAGTGTGATGAAAAATATTACCATTACACTTGGTGGAAAACAGCACATCTTTCCACTTAATACATATGGCAACCAGCAAGAGTTTAGCTTTCTAGATAGAATATAATTAGAAATTCAAGTACTGTGCGATGCCCATTATCGCTAAGAAATGGAGAAAAGTTCTGTTTTCATAGGAACACAATTGAATGGCTACTGATCCATGATTCTTAATTGAGCCAAATGTGAACATGTATTTTGATTTTTTTAAACTTTTTTTTTTAAAGTCACAGAATACTGTGCTCAAGGGAGGGCAAGGAAAAACAAAGTCAACAGTTTACAGAGAAGCTTTACAACAGACTATCCCTGACTGCTCTAGAATTAAACACCATTCAGTGTTCGTAAATCACAATCTTTGTACAAAGCACACTAAAATGACCACTTCTCTAATTTATTTTTGCCTTATTGTACGGTCTACCGGGAGATGATATCATACTGCAAACTGTGCCTAGTCCAATTCCAAAATCAGAACCCACGATTATTTTTTTAATTAAAAAATTCATTTCTCGAAATTCTGCTGAACGTAAGTGGTTTAATCCACGCTAAATCTGGTAAGTGAATAAGGGGGGGACGGGAAGCAGGCAATCACACACAGACCCCCCACTTTACCGCCCTTCTTTGTAAGTAAAGCTTTGAATGGAATTTGCCCATCACAGCAGATCCCCAAGAGAATTGTTTCTATGAAGGAGATCACAGTAGTCAAGATTAGTGGTAACCTTTTGATTTTAGCCCAGCGAAGGGTGAAATATATTAATATTAAAAATGCAGAAGCAGAATTTTTTTTAGTGACCTACTATCATGTATCCACATATTATATCTAACCAAAGGGTTTAACCATTTCAAAATAGACAATTTCCTGAAAACACGAATTCAACTTCTTTTTAAGAGAGGACTTCACAGCATAGAAAACAGAAGTTAGAAAATGAAAGCATCTTTGGAAGCATCACCCTTGTCTTAAATCAATGGACTATGTCTTTTTAAAAAAATGCCATCCAATTTTTTTTCATAATGGCAAACATCAACACAGCAAAACAGGATGCAATTTTTCTAAATAAATAAATCAATGATGTGTCAAAAATTAACAGATGAGTTAATATACTCAGTGCTATCAAAACCAGATGGTGCTTCCTAATATTCATCCTGCTCAGTCAATCCCTGAATATTTTCTGGACCATCGGTATATAAAATAGGATGCTGCTATTTGTGATGGCAAACAAAAGCAATCATGCCTGCCAAGCACATACTATAACAGGCAGCATTTCAGCTCTGCTAGACAGAAAGTAATTAGAATGCTTTTAATGTCCAAAAGAATGATGCTGATAGGCTGCCACAGATGTGTAGATTTATGAATATTTATATGGTGGTTTATAGCTGACACTTTTATCAGTTGAAGAAGATAAAATATCTGCCTGACTCAAAAGCTTGACAGTCAGGTTAATAAAATCTCATTAAAGAGAATGACCTATGCAATTATATAGGATTTATTGTAATTCATTTTTGATTGTACTCTGCTTAAAGATGCAATTTCCCATTTCCTGATGCCAAATTTAGGCTGCATATCAAGATCTACGTGGGTTTTAACTCTAAGCCTCCCACAGAGGAAAAAGACGCTTTTAAAACCATGGTGTATTACCCCTTTTAAGGAAAATTATACTCTTCATGAGATTTTATAAGAATGTTGAAAAAAATCTATTTTTAATCACATATTTCTCTCCTCAGTGGTTCATGGCCCTTAATGGCAAATAAGCTTCACTCCAACCCTTTCATCTTTTCACCGCGTTTACTCTGGGCACTCAAGTGACATCTCTCTTCTTCCATCTTTGGCACAGCTCATCACATGGATGTTTTGGCTGTCTTCAGTTTCCTAGGTGGCCCAAGACATTGCAACTACACTTTGGTGAGGGTGCAACAGGCAAAGCGGCCCCCACCACACCACCCCCAGTATGCTAGAATGGGCACGGGTCTGTGCATACATGCTCGCTCATTGGTTCAAAGTGGAACCACCACTTTCTCCAAGAACCAATCAGCTCTTCAGGTGGCTGGCCCTCAGATAGCCACTCACATCTCTGTGCCTGTAAAGGGATGGCTTTGTCCATCAGTGATTAACGTTATGACCACAAGTCTAGTTCTATGGCCTTTTTTTCCCTCCCAGACTTTTTCCTCACTGCATGGAAGTAATCCACCATCCAAGTCCCATTTTCTAACAGGTCCAGCCTTCGGTGCTATCAAGCTTTCCCATTCACTAGACCTCATTTAAAAAAAAAAAAAAAGCAGCCTTGAGAATAAAATGAAACACAGAGAAGTTGGACGGGCATTTAAAAAGCCTCTTTTAACTCCTTTAGACTCAGTGATGTTATGATTTTCACCTGGGGGCAGAAATAGAATAAACTAAACAGGATATGAAAAAACATACTGAAAGAGAAACTTTAGAACAAGGTGAGAGAAAGGAAGGGAAAAAAAAACCCAAATGAATGAAGGACAGCAGAGACCCTGCCAAGGTAGGAGACCAAAGAAAGGACAGCAAATGACTGGTGCAAAAATAATAATAATTATACAGAACATATAGCAGGTTAAAAGTATGGATGAAAATGGAAATAAGAGGGAGCAAATTTATTACAGTGTTTTAAGTTTATTATAGTGTTTTAAAGGAAGTCAAAAATTGAAGGACAGTCAGCAAGACAGGAAGGAGGAAGCAAGAGGAGATCAAAGACTGAACTGGGCAGATAAAGAGGAGAAACACCCCAGTGAATGTGGTGGGCCTGAGGCTATGCAAAGGAGAAAGCAAAACACAGAAAATGGGAGAAGCACCCAAGTTTCTGGAAAACAACATAAACATAAAGAAAAAGCTGAGCCTGGAAATGGGCATGAACAAAAACTAGTTTAGGAGAAAATAAGACCTCAAACATGAATAGCATTAAGCAGGGGAGAAAACAAAAGAAATTTAAGGAGGAAAATGAAGTGAGCCGATGGCCTCAGATAAAAAACACAATGGAATACTGGACCAAGAACAACTGAAAAAAAAAAATACACCCCACAATCAGTAGAGAAGGCCCCATGAGAACCCCACTGAACACCTCAAACATCTCCAAATCAGGGAGAAGTGTGACAGACCAAATCTTCACGCCAACCTGTAATTAGATTTTCTTTCTCAAAACCAATCCTTCATGTGTCAAAATATTGACAAACAACAGAGTATCAGCGGAGGCATCTATAACTCATCCAGAGACAACCCTCTTCTGTCTTCCTCAGGGAACATCAGAGTCTCAGATCCGATGATGTGGAGAATCGGGGGCCTCCAAAGTGCCCCAAAAGGTCTGAACAGGAACTTCGAGCTCCGAAGAGCCGATGAATGTGGCTGCGCCCTTGGGCACAGGCCCCAGGCTGCGGCCTCGCCCTCAACCCGTCTCCCTCCCGGCGGGTGGACTTGACTCCTTTTTCCAGGGCGCTAGCCTGCCGATGGAGCATAAAGGGGAGGCGTCTGGACCCCTGAGGCGGGTGCGCCCCACGAGGCATTTCTGCAGGGCTCGGGCCGAGACGTAGCCGTCACTGTCCCATGGGGCGGGGGGGAGCAACGACCCGGGCGGTGGGGACTGGGCACGCCGGGCGGGATGTCCCTCTCGCCGCCCGAGGCCCACCGCGTGGGGAGGTGGAGGGAAGCCCGGCGTCTGACCCTGGGCTGGGATCAGCGAGCGAAGGGGCAAAGGGCAGAAGGTGCCGCGCGACGCGCGCAAAGGGGACTCGCGCGCACAGACCCGGCGGAGAGAAGCCGCCGAGAGCCGGCCGGCGAGGACCAC